>NC_053490.1:358369099-358492881 GCF_905171775.1 Rana temporaria | reverse complement strand
GCCTAATAACAATTTTTGATGCAATACTTTGCATGTGGCTCCTTGTTGCGCTCCAATTGCAGATATTGGGAGGGGTTGCAGTGTTATGTTGCGCCTACGGACACATTTTTATGCCCCTGTGTAACAGGGGCGCCTAATAACAATTTTTGATGCAATACTTTGCACGTGGCTCCTTGTTGCGCTCCAATTGCAGATATTGGAGGGGTTGCAGTGTTATGTTGTGCCTACGGACACATTTTTATGCCCCTGTGTAACAGGGGCAACTAATAACAATTTTTGATGCAATACTTTGCACGTGGCTCCTTGTTGCGCTCCAATTGCAGATATTGGGGGGGTTGCAGTGTTATGTTGCGCCTACGGACACATTTTTATGCCCCTGTGTAACAGGGGCGCCTAATAACAATTTTTGATGCAATACTTTGCACATGGCTCTTTGTTGCGCTACAATTACAGTATGTTTGAGGGGTGCCCTTTTTTCTACAATTTTGTTTTCCCAAAAAGATAATGCCACCCCCCCACCACCCCTAAAATAATCGAGATATTGTTCCCACACAGCACGTGCACAAGCAGTATTAAATTACTTTGTTCTTATAATAATTTAATGTTGTGCAGGGACATTTCTAAACACCTGCCACTACTAGAGACACACAGCAGGTGTGATATTTGAAGGAATTTTTCATTTTTTTTTTTCACTTTAAACATCATTAAAATCGCTGCTCCGGAAAAACGGCAGTTTTTAAAATATTTTTTTCAATTGATACATGTTCCCTGGGGCAAGACCCGGGTTCTGAAAGACGTTTACCAACATTAAATTGAATATTGGTCTTTAAAATGATCGTTTTTGAATTCGAACGTTCGAGTCCCATAGACTTCAATGGGGTTCTAAATGTTCGCGCGAACCCGCGGTCTGTTCGAACGTTCTGATGCGAACCGAACCCGGGTATGTTCGGCTCATCCCTAGTTCTAAGCCCTCGACAGGGACCATAGGCCCCCTCGGTATGTTGATGTCCCTTATTAATGCAATTGAGAAACGCAGCTTTTAATCCATCTGGCTCCACTGAGCCATTGTTGTAAAACTGTAACAAGTCCATTTCTGAAATTTGTATCCTAGGGGCAAAAAAAGAGTACTTTAGAGAGTCAAGATAAATGTATCGGAGTATTACTTACAATTTTAATACTGTCTGTAATGTCTTAGATTCTTTACAGTTTTGGGAACCATCCGCTTGGTGTACCCCCTCACAGGTCGCAGATCACACGCTGTGTTCCCAATTCCCTTCTGCTTAGAAAGATTAGTCCGGCAGCGTTTTACGCCCTCGCCAGTCGCGAATGGCCGCCCGCAAACGCCGCGCCCTTTGTGGCGTCAGCGCTCTGGCCCAGATTATGAAGGGCGGGCAGGTGGGGCTGATGAGACGAGCCACCTGTGGGGGGCGGAGCCTAGGCGGAGCCCAGACGGGGCTCTGGCAGATGGAAACGCCTGCTCCCACGCCTCCCAGCAGTTTATCACAGGCCAAGTCACAGGGGTTTGCAGAAACACAAAAAACACTGGAGAAACAGCAGGACGTGTAGACAGGCAGCGCCCGCAGGACCTGGCAGGTCTGGATAGCGCGTCAGCGCTCTGGCCCAGATTATGAAGGGCGGGCAGGTGGGGCTGATGAGACGAGCCACCTGCGGGGGGCGGAGCCTAGGCGGAGCCCAGACGGGGCTCTGGCAGATGGAAACGCCTGCTCCCACGCCTCCCAGCAGTTTATCACAGGCCAAGTCACAGGGGTTTGCAGACACACAAAAAACACTGGAGAAACAGCAGGACGTGTAGACAGGCAGCGCTGACGCAGGTCTGGATTGTCCTATGTCCCACTCAATACCACACCACTATATAAAATGCTGAAACAAAAGACGCAGGTGTGGGGCCACCTCCCATTGGGAGTGATGGGTCGCATGAACCTTGTGAAAATGGTATATTGTACATGATATGGCACTCCCCAGTGTACCTGGTGCTCAGGCATTTCAAAATACTGGGTACCTTCCTTAAACCATTTATCTAGGGTAAAACAAGGCACAAACTCCCGTGACACAGGTTGAAGAACCCGACAGACCTGGTGGGAACGGCGTTACCTGACTTCAATGCATACTATCTTGCTGCACAAAAAGCAAAAAATGGTCTGCTCATGAAGGGGGTAAATCTTCCTGGGGGCAAGTGGTTCACAGGTAATATCAAGGTGTCACTTCAGCAAAAGAAATGCAAATGACCATTGTGGATCTGGGGTTTGTGACTACATTTCAGGAAGGAAGGGGGTCTGGTATGGTCTTGGTGTTTCCCCTCAAGATTCACACCAGACACAAAGGGTCAGGATCTTTCATATCGACAAAGTTGACAAAAAAAGGTTCTCCACTTCCTATGTCCACAATGGACGCAGCCAACACTGGACCCGCTGGTGGCGGTGGCAGGAGGGGCGAGAGGCGAGGGATCACTGACAGACCACCAGTCTCTATTATACCAATACAAAAAGGTTTTGAGTATGGCCTCTGACAGGCTGAGTATTACAACACCACATAGTCATACCTCCCTATTGTATAATGCGGCCCTGCATGAGTTTAGCCTTATTCAGGATAATGGAGTGTGGAGCTCTAGGGGGATGTTCTACTTGTCTCACATCACCCATAACGGGAAACTAAAATCTCTCAATAGTCTCCAAACTGAATTTGGTTTGCCGAATCAGATGTTCTTTTTTTTGTTTACAAACGATTTTATTGTAGAAAAGGTCAAGGTACACAAAAAAGAATAACAATGATGTTACAGAAATATATACAGGTATCACTGATGATTAACATTGAACAGGAAGAAAGGGTTATGATTAGTAGTAGTTAATCTTGGACCAGAAGCGTGGTGTCCCAGAGAGACCATTTTTTTTATACTGGGGCATAGTATCATTCAGCGTATGGTGAATTCTCTCTGAGAGTTTGATATTTGTCATGCGGTTGAGAATCTGTGGCCAGGGTACCAAAGTGGAGCGCCAATTAAAGGCTATGGCCCAATGAATGGAGGAGAGAAATGTGTGGATAAGCCTTGTGCTTGATGTTGGAATATCCTGAATAGGGCAGAATAATAGGCAGATTAGGGGTGTAAGAGGGATACTACGGCCGGCAATTTTGTCAATCACAATGCTGGCCTTGTGCCAGGTGTCTTAAATTGGGACAGTCCCAAAATATATTCAACAGCGTACCATGGGTGGGACATCCCCTGAAGCAGAGTGGAGACAGGGAAGGGTAGAATGAATTGAGTTTAGCTGGCGTAAGATACCATCTATAGAGCAATTTAGTAGCCGATTCTCTGATAGATGTTGTTTTGGTACATCTATGGCGGTTAGTGAAAATGGTATCCCATTGCTCCAGAGTAAATGAATTGTTTAAATCTGATTCTCATTGTAACATGGGATGTGACTTCTCAGGCATGTTTGTTTCGTTCAAGTTTTTGTATATTCTGGAGATCAAGCCCCTATCACGAGGGGAGGAGATACAGATTTGTTCAAATTGAGTAACAGGCTGGCTTCACACTACTACACTACTTTCATCCTACTTTGCTCTGCTACATTGGTCCTACATTTATCCTACATTGGTCCTACATCCATCCTACTTTCATGAACAGGATACTACTTTGGTCCGACTTCAATGATATTCAATGGGCCTGAAGTAGGATCAATGTAGGACCAAAAGTAGTACAGGGAGCATTTTCAAAGTCGGACCGACTTGTGTAGGACGCTACAAGACGCTCTCATAGGGAAACATTGAACACAGAGCAAAGTAGGATGAAAGTAGTGTAGTAGTGTGAACCCAGCCTAAGGGGGGTGAAGTGTAAGTGAGTAGTATTTTTGATAGAATTCCCTAATTTTTGTGTAATTTTCAAATTCTCCAAGAAACAAGTCATTTTTTGTTTGCAGGTTGGAGAAAGAGAGAAATTAGTTAAGGTGAGAGAGCGACTTTAAGTGGGTTAGGTTATGCGACTTCCAAACCGTTAGAAAGTTTAGACTTTGAGTTCTATATAGGGGGGAGAAACGCGGGTCACCCAGGAATGAAGCCAGAGGGGGAGTGTCAGAGGATAGCTTAAACTTTGGGACTTGTCTGAACCATAGTTGGAGAGAGTGGGCGACAATACGGTTTAATGTTCTTATTTTTTGTGGTGGGATGGTTTTGGACCAGAGGAGTCCTTGCAGGTTGTAAGGTAGGATAGATTCCTCCTCAAACTGGAGCCAAGGAATCTGGAGTGAAGGGGCATACCATTGGGCTAGTTGGGTGAACCTGGCAGATAAGTAATAAAGCCACAAATTAGGGATGCCAAGGCCACCTTTTAAGTGAGGTCTAAACATAAGGGAGTAACTAAATCTAGGTTTCTTGTTCTGCCAAATAAATCTGTTAGTCTCTCTTTGAAGTGAATCTAGTGTTTTTTTAGGCAAGATAAGAGGGAGGGTTCTAAAAAAGAATAGAAGCTTAGGTAAAATCATCATCTTAACTGCGACTATTCTGCCCGAGAATGAAATCTGGTATGATGACCAAAGTTTAAGTACATTTTTAATATTGTTAAATAAGGGGGGGATAATTTGCTTGGTATAAAGAGGTATACAGGGGGGTAATCTGGATGCCCAAGTATCCAAACGAATCGGCATGCCAATTAAATGGAAATTTATCCTTAAGCATGGCTATTAAGGTTGAAGGGATATTAATTGGTAAAGCTGAGCACTTCGATAAATTTACACCCAGCCCTGACAGGTCATGGAAGATGTCTAGAGTTTTAGTCAGATTGGGTAGGGAGATAAGAGGGTTGGTAATAAACAGGAGAACATCATCCGCATAAAGACTCAGTTTGTATTCCTTGAGACCTTTAGAGTATCCTTTGATGTCAGTATTGTTTCTGATAGCACAGACAAGGGGCTCAATTGCAAGTGCGAGTAGGGGGGAGAGTGGACAACCCTGTCTTGTGCCTTTCGTCAGGGGAAAAAAGTCAGAGTTGTTGCCTGGGAGTTTGATGCAAGTTTGGGGGTTATGATAGAGGGCCTTATATCCATGAAGGAATTCATTCCTGATACCATATTTGGGGAGTAATGTGTCGAGATATGACCAGCTTACACTGTCAAATGCTTTATGTATATCCAGACTGAGCAAGAGAGTGGATTTGGATTGTAAGTTGGAGTCCTGAATGATATTAGTGGTCAATCGTATGTTGTCGGTTGTTTGTCTGTTAGAAATGAAGCCCGTTTGGTCAGGGTCTACTAATGGGGAGATTACAGCAGACAATCTGTCTGCTAAGATACGGCCAAATATTTTTAAGTCATTGTCAATAACCGATATTGGGCGGTAATTTTGGGGGGTGGAGTGATCTTTATTTGGTTTGGGATCACTGGATGTTAGCCAAAAGCATCTCGGGAGGGAATTGGCCACCCTGTAAAATATTATTAAATAATTTAGTAAGGTGTGGGGCAATGGTAGAGGCAAATTTCTTATAATAATAAGAAGAAAAGCCGTCAGGGCCTGGGGCTGTGGATGTCTTTAACGTACCAATGATTCTGTTCACCTCCATATCCGTGCATGGGGCATTAAGAGAATCAATTTGATCTCTAGTAAGAGTGGGCAATGAAATTTCATTAAGCCAGTCTAGGGAGGATTGTTTGGGAGGTGATTGGGGCGATGAAAGAAGATTTTTATAGAAGTCTGTGAACAGTTTCATGACCTCTTTGGGATGGGACACCATGGCCCAGATTCTCATACATTTACGTTGCTCCTGGGCAGCGTAACGTATGTGATTTACGTTACAGCCTGATTCTCAGAACACTTACCTGTAAACTTGCGGCGGTGTATCGTTAAATCGCTCGGCGCAAGCCCGCCCAATTCAAATGGGGCGGGCACCATTTAAATTAGACGCGCTCCCGCGCCGAGCGTACTGCGCATGCTCCGTCGGGTAAATTACCAGACGTGCATTGCGCTAAATGACGTCGCCCCGACATCATTTGCTTAGACGTTTACGTAAATGGCGTCCAGCGCCATTCACGGACGTCTTACGCAAACGACCAAATTTTTTTTAAATTTGACGCGGGAACAACGGCCATACTTAACATTGATTGCCCCTCCTAATAGCAGGGGCAACCTTACGCGTTGCGTACGCTACAGAAACGACGTAAATTCTCAGCGTCGACCGCGCGTATGTTCGGGAATCTCGCGTAATTCCCTCATTTGCATAGACGACGGGGAAAACGACGATGCGACACCTAGCGGCGGGAAAAAAATTGCTTTTAAGATCTGACAGCGTAACAGCCTTACGCCTGTCAGATCTAATGGGTATCTATGCGTAACTGATTCTAAGAATCAGTCGCATAGATACCCGGGGCCAGATGAGGAGTTACGACGGCGCAAATGGTGTTGCGCCGTCGTAACGCCTTTGAGAATCTGGGCCCATGTTGCCAGCTGAGTTCCTTAGTTTGTATGTGTGTGCGGGTTTCATAGAGTGGTTTAACTTTCTGGCAAACATGGTGGAATAAGAATTGCTGTTGAGGAGGAATCTAGCTTTTGATAGTGTTGAGCAGAATACGCCATATTCGATTTCGCGATATATCACGAATATATAGAAGAATATTTGAGAAATATTCGCCAAAATCGAATATTCGTGATATTTTATTGAATAAACAATATTGCGAAATTTCGCTAATGCGAATGCTAAAATGATTGCGAAATTCTCGTCCGCGCATGCGCAGGCGCGCGAACAACACGCGAAAATGGAGATCATTTCCTGGATCTTTGCCAGTCGAATTTCGGATCGCGATTTTGTGCTGCACTGCGAAGCGAAGATGGTGGAGAGTAACTTTTCATCCAGTGAGGAAAAACTGCTGATTAATGTAAGTAATTTCACCACTGTTTTTTCATTATCTTTAACTGCATTTTAGACTAGTTTAAAAGTTAGGATATAAGATCAGATATTAGTATTTCCCAAACAGTGTGTCTCCAGCTCTTGCAAAACTACAACTCCCAGCATGCCTGGACAGCTGCAGACACCCTGGTTGGTAAATGTGTATTTTGGCACTTTCCTTGCTATTTAGCATAATTAACATGTTGTGGACATAGGACGTATGCGAACGTCCTGACTTCAGGGTCCTTAGGGCCCAAGGACATTCGAATACATATTGCCCTTTAGATGTTGCAGAACTACAACTTCCAGCATGCCTGGGCATGCTGGGACTTCTAGTTTTGCAAGTTCTGCAGGCCCACATTTTTCAGACCACTATTGGATTGGATTGGATTAGAATAAAGCGCTGAATGCGAGTTGTGAAACTCGCGTATAAGCGCTTACCAACAAGCTGGGGGTATCCAGTTCCCAAGAGCAAAAAGAAGAAACTAGGACATCTAAATAAAAGAGGGGAACAGACAATAAATAAACAGAAATATAAAAAGAAGGGGGGGGGTGTCAGGGCACAAAAAGCCTATCCCTACTCCCTGACTATGGACCGCAGCCTGGGATTAAGGCAGCGTCCTGCTAAGGGCTTGGAAGGCCAAGTCTCTATCTGTAGGCTTGTGAAAAAAGAATTGTTTTCAAGCCCTTACGGAAGGCCATCAAGGAGGAGGATGCTCGGAGCTGATGAGGGAGCTGGTTCCAAAGAGAGTTCCCCATTGTTTGGAGCCGGCGGCCACCTTTTGAAGCTGATCGACTCGATTGAATAATTGCTAACAGGGCGTCAGTAGAGCGAAGCTCTCTGGGTGGACAGTAGTGTTGTGTCATATTCGATAAGTACATTGGACCTAGTTGCCAATAGGCCCGAAAAACCAGACAGAGTGCCTTGAACTCAACCCGTTTTGCTATCGGGAGCCAGTGTAGATTCTTAAGCACCGGGGAGATGTGATTCCGCCTTGGGCAGTTTGTGACTAGTCTTGCAGCATGATTCTGTGTAATCTGCAATCGTTTTATCCACTTCTGTGGGAGCCCTAGAAAGAAAACATTAGAACAATCTAACCTAGAGTGGATAAGTCCATGAACTAAGATCATACAGTTGTGCTGAGTGAAAAGATTCTTAATTTTCCGTAATAATTGCAGATGATAGTTGGCTGATTTTATGCAATATTTTGCATGAGGTACGAAGCTTAGTTCAGCATCAAAAATTATACCCAGATTTTTTACCTGCTTAGCTGGAGTTGGGGCAGGGCCAAACGAGGATGGCCAGGCAGGTAAAAAGGTAGAGTTGGCCTGTGGGCCGATCGACAAAAGCTCAGTTTTTCACTATACACGGGTCTCTAAACTGTGGCACTCTAGATGCAGCAAAAGTAAAATTCTTAGCATGCACTGACAGACCATGCCTGATGGGAGTAGTAGTTGTGCAACAGCTGAAGGCGCACTGGTCTTGAAACCCTGAGTTAGGTAACAAACTTGCAGTGTTTTGCAACCATTGTGCCTCCAGCTGTTGCAAAACTACAACTCCCTGCATGCAACTGGCTGCAATAAACCCCCCCTCTCCCCCAATGTGAATGTACAGGGTACATTCACATGGGCTGGGGCTTACAGTCTGCTTCTAGCTGAAGCAAATTTGGCGCTGCAGCTCAAACCCTCAGCGGGAAACTACTGTGAACCCCACGCCCCTCTGACTGTACCATAAAAACACTACACCACACTAAATAAAAATTAAAAAACACAACATATACACATACCCCTACATAGCCACCCTCCCCTCCACAATAAAAAAAAAACATCTGGTACGGCACTGTTTCCTAAACGGAGCCTACAGCTGTTGCAAAACAACTCCCCAGTATTACCGGACAGCCATTAACTGTCCAGGCATGCTGGGAGTTAAAGTATAATTGTTGTACAGCTGGTGACGGTGAGCTACATGGTGTATCAGAGCATGCTGGTAGTTGTAGTTTTTAAATAACATCAACTCCATTATTTATTCAAAATTAATTCATCAAAAAGTCAAAAGAAACAAACATATTATTGTTCCTAAATAAAGATAGGGATGAAAAAAAATAATCTATTGTACAGGCCCAGTATAAGGGCCAAAAAATAATTATAGCGTTCAGATGAATAGCAACTCATTTCTCCCCTATACGTGTATCCTGTGTTGTTGTTACTCATATATACATAATTATGCAAATGATAATGGCTGCTATATTTATGCAAAAAAGGTAGCGACCAAAATGGCAAGATATAAAATCTGTCATGTTACCCCTGTCATTGATTAATAAGGCGAGAATGCTTCCAATTGATGAATACCATACATTTACATCATATATCCATAAGGGTTTAAATAAAAGTATTATAATATACTTTGTTCTTCATCTTGCAGAGGTTCCTGCAACAGGGATACGACCAGATCCGCAGGCAGCAGAAAAAAAAATAGTCAGCTCCCTAATGCGTGAGTTACACAATGTGCATGGCGGCACACATGACCGCATGCCCATCTTAAAAAAGTGGTTGGACCTAAAGAGGCGCCACATGGGCCAGGTCACAAAGATCCGGGATGAATTCTATCCAGGTAAGTTATTGGTGACAGTTATGTAAGGTCATATGTAATTAACCTTAGGGCAGATGTTGTTAACCCAGACGCCATGTTGTGGTAACATATATCACCACCCAAGGTATTCATAGTACTGTTGAAAAAAGACATGGGACAGCAGACAGGAACACTTATTAACTATAATTAAACTAAATAAACAAGACACCCCATTAATGTACTAATACTGGCCGAGGCTGCTTTATTATTGGATTTCAGACATATATTTTAAATAAATACTTTAATAACTTAAAAAACAGACTAGTCACTACGGCTCAGGCTGTACCTAAATATATTCCAACTTTAGAAATTTATCCAACAACAACTAAACTAAACAGATTTGTCACCCTTTGTATAATTAAATTTTTTTTATTATTTTTTTTTTAAAAAACAAAGGTGACCATCCCACATAATTAGCAGCCGCGACAAAAAGAAAAGAAAAAAGGGGGGGGAGGGGAACACCACAGTCCCATCTACTGAGGCGACTGAGAGCAAGGCTGACGGAAACCCTACTTATATACCCCTAACTAACACTGGATTTTTCCTGAACCAACTGGTAGCAGGCCCACAGGCCTAAAAAGTGCAGGAAAAGCACGTGTAGGCCGCGTGATCACCTCGTGTTCACCAAAAAACATGAAAAACACGTTTTCCAGCTAACTAGGCCACGCGAGGACCAGCTTACACCTAAAGAGCCCTATTAGGTTCCCAAAAGGGGAACTTGAAACCGTCACTACTAATTTTATTAAGTCCTGCCGCTTTCCCATGAGAAAAGGGGGAATTGAAACCTTCTCCCCCTTTTCTATCATTATTCCATCAAGTTAAACCATGGAATTAAAGTGGTGGTGTGGTGGGTTAAAGGGGAAGGGGTGGTATTTTATAACTCAACTAGCTGAATACCCGGCGTTGCCCGGTCTTCCTATCTTAACCTTTTGGGTAGGAAAATGAAGAGACCACAGTCCCATATACTTGCATGGGACATGAAACAAAAACCCATCTTTTATATAAGGGTGTAGGTAAGGGTTAATTTAACTGTCATATATTTTTATTTGGCATATAAGTAATATGTGTACCAGGTATTATTGAAATATCTCCAGGCGTACAGAAGTTATGTGGGAACATACATTTCCCATTGATTTGCATGGGACTTTAAACAAAAACCCTGACCCTCACAAATGGGGGTAGTTAAGGGATAAATTAACTATCCTATAGTTTAAGTGGACATATAAGTAACATGTGACCAATTGTTATCAAAATATCTACAGCCGTTATGAAGTAACATGTATTTCCCATAGAGTTGAATGGGACTTTAAAGAAAAACCCCGACCATGGCAAATGGGGGTGGGTAAGGGTTAAACCACCTATACTATGTTTGTTGCTGACATATAAGTAACATGTGTGCCAAGTTTCATGTTAATATCTTTAGCCGTTTGGACGTGATGCTGGAACATACATACATACATACATACATACATACACACACACGTTGAGTTTTATATATATAGATTACCACTAAATTCCTGTGGTAGGCGTGGGGTTAACATAGTAATCCTGTGTACTCCATCAGGCCCTTTTTTTAACATGAGATTGTCTGAACAAAACAAAGGAAACAAAAACAGCTCATTTTACCATGGTGGCAGCCCAGCTCACACTCAGTCCCCTGTAGTGCCCGCAAGACCCTTTAATATAACATTATCCCATTGGTTAACTGTGTATATAAATTAATTTTTTATTCATATACAATATAGCAGAGTACACATAATTTGCATACGTTATTAGATTTTTTTTTACATATATGAACATTGTGTTATTATAGGAGCTCCTCTACCATCTGTGCGCACCAAGCACATAAGGCGACAGGCCGCAGAGGAGGAGGATGAAGAGGAGGAGCAGGAGGAGCAGGAGGAGGATGCAGAGGAGGAGAGGGATGAGGAGCAGCCAGGGCCCTCCCAGTCGCCACCCCCAGCTCCTGTTGAGGAGCAAGAGGAGGAGCTGCAACCCCCCCCCAAACTTCTGGTGGTGTATCGGGTGAAGGAGAAGAGGAGCAGGAGGATGAGACGGTTCCTGTGAGCCTCAGTCAGGAGGGTAAATATGTGCACAAAGATTAATAACATTTCAACAATAAGATGTAGATATAAAAATGGACAGCATTTAAAGCGCACCCGTCAGATTTCAGAACAATAATATGGTATTTATGATAGAAGTATATGTGCTAGACACATAACAATTGTGTATACATGATAATGATTGTTTAATAAGCAACATACATATTTTATTTATTTGGTAATGGTCTTTGAAATCCAAATGTTTTTTTCTTATATCCTAACAGCTTTGAAAAAGATGATAAAACAAAGTGTCATCCAGAGCACCCAAGACAAAATTCTCGCAAATCAGTGGAAAATGTGGTTTCCGGACCTCCAAAATCAACAGCTGGAGCAACAGCAGAGAAAGAATTTTGCTGAGATGGCAGAGCTTCAGAAGCTCATGCAGAATTACATTTGATTTTTTTTTCTTTTAATAAAAAATGTTTTTTTTTTAAATGTTTCCTTTCTTATTGAGATGGGTAGGTTTTTCAACACATCTAACTTCACATCTAACACATCAACATCAACACATCTAACTTCATAATAACCAAAAACATTTTATACTATTATTTTATTTAACACAAACCTAAGACAAACTAAAATACACGGACACAGACACGACTAACACAAACTAAACTGTTGAAAAATGAATATAAAGCAACAATATATATATAGATATAGAGAGAGAGAGTGAGAAAGAGAGAGAGAGTGCAGATTTCCTCTTGCAGACAGGCTAATGGTTGCAGTATAAAGGCCGCAAACCAGGGTTTAACATAAAGTTCAGTGTTTTAGTCACACTTGCTGTTACGATCCGGTCTGGTAGCTTGTAGCGGAGGCTGTTGGTGGATCCGCTGTGCCAGAGAGGTCATGAAGCATTACTCAGCATGAAGGCAGCAGCAGTAGTATTAAAATATAATGTAATTATCACACAGGCAACATTTACAAGCAGTAGTGGTAATAATACTAGATAGCATCTAAACACTTGGGCAATACTTTACAGCAGCAGTAGTGGTAATAGTAGTATATAGTGCCAAATAACTTGTGACATAGGTGTCTGAGCAGCAGCAGCAGTAGTAGTAATAGTAGACAATATAGTGTTTTATCACTCGGGAAAGAGGTGCCATGATGAACAGCAGCAGCAGTGGTAATAGTAGTATAGAGTGGCAAATAACTCGTGACATCGGTGTCGTGAGCAGCAGCAGTAGTAGTAATATTAGACAATATAGTGTCAAATCACTCGGGCAAGAGGTACCATGATGAACAGTAGCAGCAGCAGTGGTAATAGTAGTATAGAGTGGCAAATAACTCGTGACATAGGTGTCGTGACTGAGCAGCAGCAGTAGTAGACAATATAGTGTCAAATCACTGGGACAAGAGGTGCCATGATGAACAGCAGCAGTGGTAATAGTAGTATAGAGTGGCAAATAACTTGTGACATAGGTGTCGTGACTGAGCAGCAGCAGTAGTAGTAGTACAATATAGTGTCAAATCACTGGGACAAGAGGTGCCATGATGAGCAGCAGCAGCAGTAGTGGTAATAGTAGTATAGAGTGGCAAATAACTTGTGACATAGGTGTCGTGAGGCAGCAGTAGTAGTAGTAATATTAGACAATATAGTGTCAAATCACTCGGGCAAGAGGTGCCATGATGAGCAGCAGTGGTAAGAGTAATAAAAATGGCAAATCACTCGGGCAAGAGGTGCGATCATAAGCAGCAGCAGCAGCGGTAAGAGTAATAAAAATGGCAAATAGCTCGGGCAAGAGGTGCCATCAGCAGCAGCAGTAGTAATAGAAAGTGGCAAATCTCTCGGACAAAAGGTGACAGCAGCAGTATGAGTAATATATCGGTACATAATCACTCAGCCTTTTGGCATTAGCAGTAGGAGCCCATATGGTGGCAAAATTACAAAAGCTTGAAGTTGCAGTAGCATGGTGATTAAATTTGAAAAGCAGAATAACACAGGCCTTAAGTAGCTGTAGCCTGACTATACCATAGTGCCTCATAATTTAAAAGTTTGATCAACCTTATTTCTATGCTATACGTGACTTTATAAATTCATGATGAGCAATTACTTTTCAAAATAATGTGGCAGCAGCATCAGGACTCCTTATAGTGGCTTAATGACACAGCATGGAAATATTTATGCCCTTAACACTACCTGCCCACTATGAGTTTCAAAGGTATACAGTGAGGAAAATAAGTATTTGAACACCCTGCTATTTTGCAAGTTCTCCCACTTGGAAATCATGGAGGGGTCTGAAATTGTCATCGTAGGTGCATGTCCACTGTGAGAGACATAATCAAAACATTTTTTTTCCAGAAATCACAATTTATGATTTTTTAACTATTTATTTTTATGATACAGCTGCAAATAAGTATTTGAACACCTGTCTATCAGCTAGAATTCTGACCCTCAAAGACCTGTTAGTCTGCCTTTAAAATGTCCACCTCCACTCCATTTATTATCATAAATTAGATGCACCTGTTTGAGGTCATTAGCTGCATAAAGACACCTGTCCACCCCATACAATCAGTAAGAATCCAACTACTAACATGGCCAAGACCAAAGAGCTGTCCAAAGACACTAGAGACAAAATTGTACACCTCCACAAGGCTGGAAAGGGCTACGGGGAAATTGCCAAGCAGCTTGGTGAAAAAAGGTCCACTGTTGGAGCAATCATTAGAAAATGGAAGAAGCTAAACATGACTGTCAATCTCCCTCGGACTGGGGCTCCATGCAAAATCTCACCTCGTGGGGTCTCAATGATCCTAAGAAAGGTGAGAAATCAGCCCAGGACTACACGGGAGGAGCTGGTCAATGACCTGAAAAGAGCTGGGACCACCGTTTCCAAGGTTACTGTTGGTAATACACTAAGACGTCATGGTTTGAAATCATGCATGGCACGGAAGGTTCCCCTGCTTAAACCAGCACATGTCAAGGCCCGTCTTAAGTTTGCCAATGACCATTTGGATGATCCAGAGGAGTCATAGGAGAAAGTCATGTGGTCAGATGAGACCAAAATAGAACTTTTTGGTCATAATTCCACTAACCGTGTTTGGAGGAAGAAGAATGATGAGTACCATCCCAAGAACACCATCCCTACTGTGAAGCATGGGGGTGGTAGCATCATGCTTTGGGGTGTTTTTCTGCACATGGGACAGGGCAACTGCACTGTATTAAGGAGAGGATGACCGGGGCCATGTATTGCGAGATTTTGGGCAACAACCTCCTTCCCTCAGTTAGAGCTTTGAAGATGGGTCGAGGCTGGGTCTTCCAACATGACAATGACCCGAAGCACACAGCCAGGATAACCAAGGAGTGGCTCTGTAAGAAGCATATCAAGGTTCTGGCGTGGCCTAGCCAGTCTCCAGACCTAAACCCAATAGAGAATCTTTGGGGGGAGCTCAAACTCTGTGTTTCTCAGCGACAGCCCAGAAACCTGACTGATCTAGAGAAGATCTGTGTGGAGGAGTGGGCCAAAATCCCTCCTCCTGTGTGTGCAAACCTGGTGAAAAACTACAAGAAACGTTTGACCTCTGTAATTGCAAACAAAGGCTACTGTACCAAATATTAACATTGATTTTCTCAGGTGTTCAAATACTTATTTTCATCACTGTAAATACATCAGGGAATGAATAGGGATCCTTCAGCGCCCTGAACCGACGGCGGGTGCCAGAAAGTCACCGCTGATCCAGGACTCATTCATCTTGATGAATGTGAGTCTGTCCACGGAGTCTGTGGACAGACGGGTCCTCTTGTCCGTGACCACCCCACCTGCCGCGCTGAATGTCCGCTCAGATAGTACGCTGGAGGGGGGCAAGACAATAACTCCAGCGCATACTGAGCGAGCTCGCGGCAGGTGTCCAATCTGGCAACCCAGTACTCCATGGGGTCGTCGGTGCTCATACTGTCAGAAGCACCGACGGACGCCATGTAGTCTGCCACCATGTGGGCCAGCCGCTGGTGGTGACTGCTGCTGCTGCTGCTGGTACTGGGTCGCTCAGATTGGAAGAACATCCTCATCTCACCCATTAGGTCCCCTGCTCGGCTGCTGCTGCTGCTGGGTGCAGCCACCTGCTGGGTGAGATGAGGGGGGACAACTGGAGGCCGGGGAGTTGCCTGCTCCAACCGGCTGACTATGCGTGCCTGCAGTTCCTCCATCCGGCGCTGCCTCCGGCTGGCTGGGAGGAACTGCTCCAGTTTCCCCTTGCACCTTGGATCTAAAAGGGTGGCCATCCAAAATTCATCCCTCTCCTTGATAGTCTGAACCCGGGGGTCCCTCCTGAGGCATCTCAGCATGTGGGCAGCCATGGGGAAGAGCACAGCTCGCTGTGACTCCTCATGGCTGCCCGGGTCCATGACGTCCGACTCTTCATGCTGGAGGCGCTGCTGCTCGCACTCAGAGATGCCCAACCCCTGGACTATCGGTGCCCCCAACACCGGCTCTCCCTCCTGACCAGGCCCTGACTCCAGGACGACACCAGTAACCTCCTCATCATCATCATCCTCCTCCTCGTCGTCCTGGGCCTGGTCTTGGTGGAGCAGTGTTGCCTCCTCCTGCTCCACCAAGGCACTCTCCCCAGCTTCGAGCAGGCGATCTAGTGCCCTGTCCAGCAGGAACACTATAGGGAGCACGTCATTGAGGCCGACATGCTCCCTGCTCACCATCTTGGTCGCCTGCTCGAAAGGGGCCAACACATGGCAGACCTGGTGTATCTGCCCCCACACCGCACTGGTGATGTACGGGAGGGTTTGTGATGGCCCGGCAGTGCCTTGATCCAGCAGGTATTCCTTCACCGCCCTTCGCTGCTCCCACAACCTCTCCAGCATGTGGAGGGTGGAGTTCCACCGCGTCACACTGTCCACAATCAGCCTGTGAAGGGGCAGGCTGTTGTCCCGCTGCAACTTGGACAGGGACGCGGTAGCGGTTGGGGAGCGCCTGAAGTGGCTGGCAATCCTACGCACCCTTAGCACAATGTCACTCAACCCGGGATAGGTGCGCAGGAACTTCTGCACCACAAGGTTGAGGACATGTGCCAGACAGGGCACGTGGGTCAGACTGCTAGCCTGGAGGGCGGAGAGTAGGTTGCTGCCGTTGTCACAGACAACCATACCTGCCTGGAGTTTTCGGGGTGTCAGCCACTTCTGGACCTGAGCCTGAAGTGCGGTCAGCACTTCTTGTCCAGTGTGTCTCCGGTCCCCTAAACTAACAAGCTGGAGCACGGCCTGACAGCGCACGTGCCCCACACTTGAGTAGCTACGGGGGCACTTGCTGGGAGGCTCAGCAGCTGTGGAGACAGTGGATTGACGGAGACCAGCAGTTCTCCCCTGGACACCCCGGGCGGCACCACAAAATCTGATGCCGCCGATCCCTCCCCGGCGCCTCGGAGGGAAACCCAATGGGCCGTGAAACTGATGTACCGGCCCTGCCCATGCCTGCTGGTCCAGCCATCCATTGTGAGATGCACCCTGTCGCTGACAGCGTGATCCAGCGACAGGGTTACATTCTGCACAATGTGCTGGTGTAGGGCAGGGACACCAGTCCTGTCAAAGAAATGGCGGCTGGGGACACGCCATTGGGGTTGGGCCTGCTCCAACATCTGCCTGAAGGGGTTGCAGTCAACGACGTTGAAGGGCAGCAGATGTTGGGCAATAACCCTTGCCAGGAGCCCATTGAGGGAACACACACGTCGGTCTCCAGGGTGGAAGGGAGTGGTGCGTTCAAAGGCGTCGGAAAGCGACGCCTGGCGCCAGACGGCAGTGCAGGACACAGATGAGGAGGGTGCTGTGGAAGTAGAGGTCTGGCTGCCGGTATCAGTACCTCTACTAGAGGGAGCGGGGGGGCATGACCTGCTGGGAACAGATGAAGCTGTGGCAGGGGCTGCTGTACCCTGCTCACTTGTGGTGGTGGCGCTGCTACCACCACCACGCTTCATCTGGTCATACTCCCGCCAGTGATTTATTCTCAGGTGCTGGTTCAGGGCTGTGGTACTCACCCGAGCCAAGCACTTCGCTCTCTTCACCCTGGCACGACAGATCTGGCAGATGGCCACGGTAGGGTTATCTGCTATCAGGGTGAAGTAGGCCCAGACAGGTGACTTCAGCGCCGCCCTCCTGTCAGATGGGGTGACACTGACTTGCACCTGCTGGGACTTGGTGCGCACAGGTGGAGCTGCCTGCTGCTGCTGCTGACACCTCCTGCTGCCATCACCAGTGGAGACCCTGACGCTGGTCTCCCTGGTGACCTGGCGCACCGTTTCCCCAGGGTGCCTACCTTCCTCGTTGTCACTGCTGCTGTGAACTGACAAGGCACTGGCAGGTGGCACCCATGTTGTGTCACCATCGTCTTCGCCCCCAGATATGTCAGACCCAGGGCTGAAATGTGGTGGTCTGAGGGAACCAGCTGACATGGAGCCGCTAGCCTGGCTCCGCTGTTCCCTCACCGACGCCTGGGTCTGACTAGGTGCGGGTGTTTCCTGCACAAAAACCAGCACCACTTGGAAGGGATGTCTCTGGGATACTGACAGCAGGTACCCCATCCTCCTCCTCCATCATCCCTTCAAAAAGGTCCTGACCATCAGGACAGAACTGGATGTCTGCCTGATGCATGGCCTCCCCCAAGATATCCCTCTCACTGTCGCTGTCAAACAGTAAGAGGCTGGACTCTTGGGGGCTGGGGGTGGGTACTAAAGGCACCGGTGTACTGGTGGTTCTACTGGGAGTCGGGACTGACGACTCAGTGGCACTGCTGTGCCCCATATAGTCCACCACTACTGGAGCCTGAGAAGGCAATATCGGGCGGCTGCCCGATGGAAAAAACTCACGGATAAGGCGGACTCCCCACCTGATCCTCTACCACTAGTAGGGGCGCGAGAGGTACCCCGTGCTGGCAGCGACCCAGCACTGGGAGTAACTCCCCTACCCCTGCTGCCACGGCCACGGCCACGTATGCTGCTCATACTTGCTGATGTGGGGGGGGGGGGTAAACTTTATTGGGGGGGGAAATGTGAGGAAGGATTTTTTTTTTGTTTTCAAAAAGACAGGCACGCAGACAAAGACGTAGACAGACAGCTACTAAACTATAATAAAACTAGTACACCTAATTTTTTTTTTTTTTTTACACTGACTGACAAGGACAAAGACAAGGACTACAAAAAATAAAAAAAATATGCACTAAACAAACACTAACTACTTACACAAATGTATATGACTATAAACTAAAGCTAAATTTTTTTTTTTTTTTTTTTACACAAAACACAGACACTAAACACACACTAAACTAAGCTACCTTAAAGAAATGTACACTTACACAATGTACACTTACACTAACTACACAGAAATCTATCTAACACTAAGCTACACTAACCTGGACAAAACAACACAAATCTTAGCTTTTAAAAAAGCTGTTGGGTCTTTTGCTTTGAAAAAAGCAGTTTCGAATCAGGAGAATATGAACTGAAATCAGTATAGCAAGGAAGCACAATGCTGATGCTGTAAGCTGTAAGATCACACAGAAACACTCCACTCTCTCTAGCCACCTTGTGAATGTGCACTGAAATACTGCTGGGAGTGATCTTATATAATGGTCGTGCAGGCAGATTCCTATTGGTTGCTATGGAGGTTGCTAACCTCTGACAAGTGTGGTAGGAGAACTCTGATATTGAATATTCGGCAATATAAAATGATCGCTTCAGCTACTCGGCCCAGGGTCTCTAATCATACCAGCAATGCTTTTAGACGTCGATGGAGATCACTAGGATGTGATCTGTTTTAAAAATAAAATTGAAAAAATACGAATATTCGGAATAGCGAATATTGGACGCGAAATTCGAGATATTCGCGAATACTCGAATATGCCATATTCGAGCCGAATATTCGCAATACGAATATTCTTGAGCAACACTAGCTTTTGACCATCTGAGAGCTTTTTCGGTGTCATTTGTTAATAAGGTGTCTAAGGAAGTGCCTTTCTCTTGGATCTGTTTAAGGAGATCATGAGAAGGATTTTGGTTGTGTCTGTGATATAAGTGGTCTAATTCTTTCGTGAGGGATCTAATATCTGCAAGCTTGGCCTTATTTTTGATAGAGGCAAAGTTTATCAAGTGACCTCTCATTACTGCTTTATGTGCCATCCATATAGTTGCAGGAGACAAGTCGGGTGTTACATTGTGCGTAAAATATTGCTCAAGATGAGATAGAATTTGTTGTTTGCTAGATAGATCTGTGAGTAGGGAATCATTCATTCTCCAAGAGTGTGTTGTGTTGGCTAGACCTATGTGAGAAGTATTAAAGGAGACTATGGGGCTGATTTACCAAAGCCTTTACTCCATGACTCGTGGAGTAAAAGCAGGAGTAGCAGCCGTTTGGTCATTGTGACGGTATTGGTATGATATCCCCGTCAAAGATTCCCTTCTTCCATAAGAACGTCACCCAATATTCCACTAGGAGGAATATTCCTGAGATCGCCCATTAAGCCACACATTAGTCCAGGCTTACTGCTAGAACAAGACAGAGTTTAATGTTATATCACACAGCTTATATGTCATTTCCAAAACTGTTACAATGACAAATCTCCGCCCCCCTCTTACACAGTGGGGGGTCTTCAATACAGCTCCTTTGAAATAAAGATATTTCTTTGAACTAATCAGTATCTAGCCGGTTCGGCACCGCATATAGAGAGATAATTACCACAATGAAGCAATCAGCATAATTAACATGAGCCACTTATCTAATCACAGTAACCACTAAACACAGGGCTAGAACAATTAACATTTGAAACAGGACTAGCTGCAGAAGGGTAAATACCATTAACAGCCTTAAACAAGCAGGGAGTATTAAACTGAAGCATATAGGTAAAAAGTCCTTCACAGTCATTTACTAAAGAAATACGCTGCTAGTGCAGTGTATTTCAATAGTTACTAATGTGCTCCGTGCGCCCAGGAGAGGGTGCATTGTGCACCTGATAGACCTGGCGCACGGCACATTGAAATGTAAATTGCGGGGGTTTGGGCGGGAGTTTATTAGGGGGGAGGTGGGGTGATGCAGGGGAAGTGAAGTGACATGTGTTTGAATGTGTTTGGCGGGCCGAATTGAAAGGGAAAGTGTTTTTTGAAAACAGATCCCCGTACGCTTGCACAGTGCGCCTGAACCTCGGGAGGTTCATTTTCACACTGGGCATGCGTAGAGAGAAATTTCGGAGCTTCCCGTGCGCCGCGTCAGTACGCCGTGAAAATCTTGGTAAATACCAAGCGGTGTACCCGTGATTGCGCTGCGTGACGCAGCGCACGGGAATCTCCGACCTGTTTTCAGCCATGAAGGGGAACTCCGCGCCAAATTTCAAACTTGAAATCGGCGCGGGTCCCCCTTCAGGGCTACATTAGGCTCTTAGGCTTGGTCCGGAACGTGAGGGGTTAAACCCACGCCGATTCGGCGCGGGGGTCCCCCCCCCAGATCCAAACCAAGCCCTCATCCCAGGCACGCAGTCTGGCCCGGACAGGAATGGGGGTGGGGACGAGCGAGCGCCCCCCCTCCTGAGCCATACCAGACCGCATGCCCTCGACATGGGGGAGTGTGTGCTGTGGGGGAGGGCGGCACTGCCCCCCCACCCCACAGCACTCTTGCCCCCATGTCGATAGGGACAAGAGCCTCTTCCCGACAACCCTTGCCATTGGTTGTCGGGGTATGCGGGCGGGGGCTAATCGGAATCTGCGAGCCCCCTTTAATAAGGGGGCCCCCAGATACCGACCCCCCACCCTATGTGAATGAGTATGGGGTACATAGTACCTCTACCCATTCACCTGGGGGAAAAGTGTAAAGTAAAATAAAACACCACACAGAATAAAATATTTTATTAATCAGCTCCGGAGCCCCCCCTTTTTCTTTAGCTCTTTCACAAGGGGGGGTTTCTTCTTTCCCGATCTTCCGCCGGGACACTGGGCTTCGGTGATTTCTGCCGGGGGAGGGCGCCATCCCTCGGTCCTCTCCGGAGCC
Source organism: Rana temporaria (assembly GCF_905171775.1). NCBI lineage: Eukaryota > Metazoa > Chordata > Amphibia > Anura > Ranidae > Rana > Rana temporaria. The sequence goes on along the minus strand of NC_053490.1, from coordinate 358,471,291 downwards.
CTCCGCCGGATGCCCCCACCCCATTTAAGCTCTTTTACATTAGGGGGGGGCATCCGGACTTCGGCGACTTCTGCCGGGGAATGGCGCCTATCCCCCGGTCTTTCCGGTGCCTTCCGCCAGGGTTCCGGTCTTCCTGGTCTTCTGCCGGGGGTGCGCCAACTCCCCAGTCTTTTCTCTGCTCCCTCTTCTGCCTGGCTCCCCCGCGGAGCCAGGGCTTTCTTCCTTCTTCTCTGTTCCTTCTTCTGCCTGTCTCCTCCGGGAGCCCAGGGCTTGTCTCCGCTGTCTCCTTCCTTCTCTTCCATAGGATGTTGACACGACGAGGTTCCGCGCTGACATGCCGTGTCAGCGCCGGGCATCGAGTTATATAGGGCAATGCCACCATGTGACCTCAACCCATGTGACATCACATTCCCTGGGCATGATGGGAATGTGATGTCACATGGGTTGAGGTCACATGGTGGCATTGCCCTATATAAGTCGATGCCCACTGCTCAGACGGCATTCCAGCCCCGGACCTCGTCGTGTCAACATCGAATGGAAGAGAAGGGAGAACACAGCGGTGACAAGCCCTGGGCTCCCGGAGAAGCCAGGCAGAAGCGGAAGGCATCGCAGAAGCCCGGAGGGTGGCGCCCTCCGGCGGAAGAAAGCCCTGTGCTCCGCGGAGGAGACAGGCAGAAGCGGAAGGCATCGCAGAAGCCCGCGGGTGTCGCCCCCCGGCGGAAAACACCGTAGAAGTCCGGCGCTGTTTACATATGTGGGTGGGACTTATGCAAGTCCCGCCCACATATATAAACATCGTTCAAACCACACATGTGAGGTATTGACGCATGCGTTAGAGCGAGAGCAATACTTTTAGCACTAGACCTTCTTTGTAACTATAAACTGGTAACCTGAACAAAAAAAAAAAGGTCGCCTATGGGGAATTTCAAGTACTGAATTTTGGCCACATTCCAGGAGTGTTTTCAATAGTAAAGCGTGTCATGTAAGGTATCTATTTACTCGGTGTAACATCATCTTTCACATTATCACCAAAAATTGGGCTAACTTTAGTGTTTTGTGAATTTTTAACCACTTGAGCCCCGGACCATATTGATGGTCAATGACCGGGCCAGTTTTTGTGATTCGGCACGGCGTCGCTTTAACTGACAATTGCGCAGTCGTGCGACGTGGCTCCCAAACAAAATTGGCAACCTATTTTTTCCCACAAATAGATGATTAAATGTGCGTGTTCACTTCTGTCTTTAACACGTCCCCTTCAGGCTGGAAAGCATGAGATCAGGGGGAAAAAAAAACTCTCATGCCATTGCAGCTTTGTTCCTACATGTGTGATGAACTGAGTCTGCTCAGACACTTAGAAAAAAATTATCCTTTCTTTTTAAAAGGTAAAAATCACTTGGATGGTCACAGAGCCTGGGTTGGGTTAATACCAGGTGTGCGCAATTACAAGCTCACCCAAACTAGAGACTGCAATTTGTTCATGTGATTTCAATTGCTTCATTACTAGCACTGTTATAAAAAGCATGGATCGATCATTCCTCAGCTGCCCTCAGAAGGGGCAGGCTGGCAGAAATGCTGTTGCTAAACACAAATGTGGTTTGTTGCATGTTTTTTTTTATTTTGCCAATGGTTTTTGTTTATTTTTAAATGATGTTCACTTTGATGTATTTGTCTATGCGGCCTTATTTTATGAAAAATTTGTCAAGATGTTGTGACGTTAAAACTATGTTTATTTTGATTTTTGAAATGTATTTTTGTTTGTGTGTGTGTGTGTTTGTTTGTCTATTTTTGCTTTCCTTGTTTTGTTGACCAATAAAAATTACTTTAAAATTTTGAAGTTTGTTTTTTGTTACTTTTTCATGCTATATTTTGACAGCTGCAGCTGAAATAGGTTTGGGCCTTACTAATTATGTGTGATTTTTGTCTAAGCTTCTTTCCTGGTGTGTAGGCATGAAATGTTTGTCTTTAATTTCCTTGAGATTAAACATGGCAAACTGGTAAGTATTTTCTTTTTTCTGCAGTGGTCCTCAGCCCTCAAGTACCCCCGACAGGACATGTTTTGTGGATTTCTCTTATCAAGAATTGCTGTCCAGACTTTTTTTAAAGCACATGTGCAAGATGAAGGAAAACCTGCAAACATGGCCTGTGGGGGGGGGGGGTGGGTTTGCTATTGGTGGACAGGCTTGACGTGCTGATTTACAGCACTGTGCTTAAATCTAGCGCAAGGCAATCCTATTCTAATTGTGGGTGTTTGAGGGAAGCCAAGTGAGTGTTAGAACCCCTGCTTGTGTTTTTTTGCTTTTTGGGTTGAGCTTTGTGTCCCTTTTCTTAAAATTGGCTTCACTTCCTGTCACACAGCTGAACAGGAAGTGAGGTTAAAACCCTACCAGTGTCTTTTCTTGGGGACACAGGTCAATCTAACTAGTGTCCCCATTAAGCAAATTGCACTCCAGCACTGCTGTGTACACCCCAAATCATGGGTCTTCAAACTACGGCCCTCCAGTTGTTCAGGAACTACAATTCCCATCATGCCTAGTCATGTCTGTGAATGTCAGTGCATTACAAGGCCTCATGGGATGTGTAGTTCTACAACAGCTGGAGGGCCGTAGTTTGAGGATCCCTGCCCCAAATGATTATTTAGTTTGGGGTTTAGTAAAGGCAAAGCCACTCTGCAGTACAAGCATAGTTGCTGAAAATCAGAGAGGAAGCACTGATGGTTTTAACATCCAATCCTGTAGAAGCAAAGTTGTTTTGTTTTCTTCCTTGCTTTGCACTTGTAGTGCAAAGTGGATTTGCCTTTAGTAAATGGACCCCAAAGTCCAAGATCCCTAATAATTTGGGGTGTACACAGCAAAATGCTAGAGTGCAATTTACATAATGGGAAACTATTTAGATTGATCTCTGTGTCCCCAAGAAAAGATATTAGTAAGGTTTTACCCTCACTTCCTGTTTGGCTATGTGACAGGAAGTGAATGAATTTGAATTTGAAAGGGTGAAGACACCTCACAAATGTTGTCAGTATCAGGGGTGCAGACATCCCCCAAAAAATGAGCAGATAATACTTATTTGCAAATTAATAATTTTTTAGTTAACATTGGGTGCTCTCACACACACATTCATACATATTAGCCACGCTGTATCCTGGCATATTGGCATGGTTATATTTAGTTAGGCCTCTCAATAAAACTCTATGAAATTTGTGCTTAAACTAGAACTATAATCAACACTTTTTATTTTCTTTAATTTTGGATAGAGTGAGGGAGGTTTATAGGCCCTGTCAGTTTATTTTGTATTATCTGTGTCCAATTGGGGAGATTTGCCTTCACTTCCTGCCCCATAGCCAAACAGGAAGTGAGAGAAAAACTATGCAAATTAAGGGAGTCCAGTAACCCCCCCCCCCCCCAGAACTAGTGTGTGTGTGCCCTGAAAATTCCTGGGCGGGTGATACAAAAACAGGCTTTGACAGGAAGGGGTGGGTCATTTTTCTATTAGGAGGTGCAGAAATGTAGTCAGGCCTAGGGCAGCACAAAACCTAAATATACTACTGCATATTAGGGCTTATTTAGACCGGATCCGATTTACAGCATGTTTTTATAGTGTGGGAGGACGCAGGCACAGGGAGAGCATGCAAACTCCATGCAGATGCTGTCACGGGTGGGATTCGAACCAGCGACCCTTTTGCTGCTAGGTCAAAGTGCTATACACTACACCACTGTGCTGAACGAACATGATTGCAGCTGAAAGCATGAGATCTTTTTTTTTTCTTCAATACCATGCTTTCCAGCCTTATTGACCCCCGCCTCTCTCCATAAAGAGGACCTGTCACACACTAGTCCTATTACAAGGGATGTTTACATTCCTTGTAATAACAAGGAATGTAAACATCCCTTGTAATAGGACTAGTGTGTGACAGGTCCTCTTTATGGAGAGAGGCGGGGGTCAATAAGGTGAATAAAGTGATCCGAAAACAAAAAAAGTGACAAAAAAGTGAAAGAAGAAAAATATGAGCTAAAAAACACAAAAAACGGCCCTGTCCCTAGAAGCTCGCACTCAGAAGCGAATATGCATGTAAGTCCCCACATATGTAAACACCATTCAAACCACACATGTGAGGTATTGACGCGTGCGTTAGAGCGAGAGCAATAATTCTAGCCCTAGACCTCCTCTGTAACTCTGAACTGGTCACCTGTAAAAAAAAATCGCCTATGGATATTTTTATGTCCCGAAGTTTGGCGCCATTCCATGATTGTGTGACAAGTCGGTATCTATTTACTCGGTGTAACATCATCTTTCACATTATCCATAAAAATTGGGCTAACTTTACTGTTTTGTTATTTTCAAATTCATGGACCGTGGTTTTTTTTTGGGCAAAAAAAAAAAAGGCGTTAGAAAAATGATTGCGCAAATGCCGTTGGAAATCAAATAAAAAATGTCCGCCACTTTATTCTCTAGGGTGTCTGCTAAAAAATTATATATAATGTTTGGAGGTCCTGAGTAATTTCCCAGGAACAAAATATAATTTTTACATGAAGGAGAGAAGTGCCAGAATAGGCGCGGTATGGAAGTGGTTAAAGTGAAATAATAAAAGAAATATTCCTTTAAATTTCATACAGGGGGGAGGGGGTTTACATGCATGTTTCCCATGCTTAGAACTGTCCCTGTACAAGATGTCATTTCTGAAGTGAAAAAAAAGTAAGTTTAAAGTACTCATGGCTATAAAGAATACAGTCATTGCTCATTAAAACTAAAAAAAAAAAAAAAAAAATGTATGGGTGTCCCCCCAAATTAAATTACCAGGCCCTTCAGGTCTGAAATGGATATTAAGGGGAAACCCGCCGTAAAAACCAAAAAAAAAATGGCGTGGGGTCCCCCCAAATATCCATACCAGGCCCTTCAGGTCTGGTGTGGATTTTAAGGGGAACTCCACCCCAAATTTAAAAAAAAATGGCGTGGAGTCCCCCTAAAAATCCACACCAGACCCTTATCCGAGCACGTTAACCTGGCCGGCCGCAGAAAAAGAGGGGGGACAGAGTGCGGCCACATGCCCTCAACATGGGGAGGATGTCCCCATGTTGATGGGGACAAGGGCCTCATCCCCACAACCCTTGCCCGGTGGTTGTGGGGGTCTGCGGGCGGGGGGCTTATCAGAATCTGGAAGACCCCTTTAACAAAGGGGACCCCCAGATCCCGCCCCCCCCCCCCCTGTGTGAAATGGTAATGGGGTACCATTTTACCCCCAAAAAAAGTGACAAAAGTGTTAAAAATGACAGTAGCCGGTTTTTGACAATTCTTTTAATAAAATCTTCTTTTCGCTGGTCCTTCTTCTTTCATTCGGGTTTCTTCCTCTGCTTCTTTCTTGGGTCTTCTCGTCCACATCTTGCCGTCTTGCCGTCTTCTCCCATCTTCTTCTCTGTCCGTCGACCTTCTCGTCCTGCATCTTCTTGATCTTCTGGGTGCTGCGCTTGAAATTGAAGATCCCGCCGTGTTCCCGCTCCTGGGACCCGCCCCCCTCTGACGCCACAGGTTAACTCATATGAAAGTCCGCGTGTGGCATATGTGCGTCAGAGGGGGGGCGGGGTCACATGAGTGTGACACGGCGGGAACTTCAATTGGAAGCTGCGGCGGCTTTTTCTTCTCCGGACGTTGCGCTTGAACTCGAATTCCCCCGCCGTGTGACGCTCTGTGACCCCGCCCCCCTCTGACGCACATGACCTTCTAAGGAGTTTACTTGTGGCGTCAGAGGGGGGCGGGTCCCAGGAGCGGAACACGGCGGCCAATTCAAATTCAAGCGCTGCGTCCGGGGAAGAAAAAGATGTGGAGGAGAAGGCTGGCGGACCGAGAAGAAAACAGGAGAAGACACAAGATACGGACGAGGAGGCCGACGGAAGGAGAAGAAGATAGGAGAAGACACCGGGCAGACGAGAAGGCTGAAGGACGGACGGAGAAGATAGAAGAAGACGTCGGGCAAGATGTAGACGAGAAGACCCAAGAAAGAAGCAGAGGAAGAAACCCGAATAGAAGAAGAAAAGAAGATTTTATTAAAAGATTTGTCAAAAACCGGCTACTGTCATTTTTAACACTTTGACATTTGTAGAGGTACAATGTACCCCATTACCATTTCACACAGGGGGGGGGGCAGGATCTGGGGGTCCCCTTTGTTAAAGGGGTCTTCCAGATTCTGATAAGCCCCCCACCCGCAGACCCCCACAACCACCGGGCAAGGGTTGTGGGGATGAGGCCCTTGTCCCCATCAACATGGGGACATCCTCCCCATGTTGAGGGCATGTGGCCTGGTGCAGTTCAGGAGAAAGGGGGGGCCGCACTCTGTCCCCCCCCTCTTTTCTGCGGCCGGCCAGGTTAACGTGCTCGGATAAGGGTCTGGTGTGGATTTTTAGGGGGACTCCATGCCATTTTTTTTTTTATTTGGGGTGGAGTTCCCCTTAAAATCCACACCAGACCTGAAGGGCCTGGTATGGATATTTGCCGGGAACCGCACGTCTTTTTTTTTTGGTTTTTACGGCGGGGTTCCCCTTAATATCCATATCAGACCTGAAGGGCCTGGTAATTTAATTTGGGGGACCCCCTACACATTTTTTTTTCCCTTTATGAATGAATCCCTTTAGAATTGCCGGGAGCCGACAATTCATTATAGCCGCGTGTGAATTTTAAATGGCTTTTTTCCTTCAGAATGTCATTTTTTGCAGAGACAGTTCTAAGTGCGGGAAAAATGCGCTATTTCACATGCTGACATTACACCCCCCTAGGTACGAAATTTAAAGGAATATTTCACTTTTTTTGTTTCACTTTAAGCATTATTAATTTCACTGCTCCCGAAAAAACGTCCGTTTTCAAAAATAAAAAAAGCATTGATACATGTCCCCTGGGGCAGGACTGAGGTCCCCAAACACTTTTTAGGACAAAACTTGCAGATTAGCCTTTAAAATGAACACTTTTGATTTCTCCCATAGACTTCTATAGGGAGTTTGGCGCGGCTTTACATATTACTTGCAATGCGCCGGCTGCTACGCTGGTTCATGCGCCTAATTAAGGCTTCACCCGGCGCACTAATTAAGGCATGAACCAGCGCAGCGCACAGAGCATAGTAAATCAGCCCCTATATTATGATCAGACCACGGACATGTATGGATATCAGCATTAGAAGAATTGGCCAGCAGGATTGGGGTGCAGAAGATGTAGTCAAGACGGGCGAAGCTATTATGAGGATGAGAGTAGAATGTATAAGACTTTATGCCAACGTTATGGGCTCTCCAAGTGTCTACTAATTGGTGGTTATAAAGTTTTCTATTCAATGATTTGGGGAAAGCCTTAGAGGAGGGGACAACTCTGCTCCTGTCCAGAGCAGAGTGAGCCGCTAAATTAAAATCGCCCCCCACAATAAGGTGGGTGGAGTGATAATTGTCTAATGTTTCGAAAAATGTATTGAAAAAGCTAGACTGGGCATCATTGGGGGCGTACACAGAGGCGACAGTGATGGAACGTCCTTTAATTGAGCCTTTCAGAATCAGATAACGGCTGTCTGGGTCCTTAAAGACATTTTGAACATCGAAAATCAGAGTTCCTAATATATATAGCAACACCTCTAGACTTATGCCGCGTACACACGGTCGTTTTATGCGATGTAAAAAAATGACGTTTTTAAAAACGTCAATTTAATCGATCGTGTGTGGGAGAAAACTTAGTTTTATGTCTTCTGGAAAACGACCAAAAAAAATTGAAGCATGCTTCAATTTTATGTGTCGTTTTTGCCAAACGTTGTTTTTTGGGTCATAAACATTGACCGTGTGTAGGCTAAAACGTCGTTTTAAGCCCGCGCATGCTTAGAAGCAAGTTAGGAGACGGCAGCGCTCGTTCAGGTAAAACTACTGTTCAGAATGGATTAAGCACATTCGTTAGGTCGTTTTCAACTTATCTAGAAGAAAATAATGCGCTTCTTTACACCCTGCTTTTAAATGCTACACGAAAATGGTCGTTTGTTGCGGCTGATCTTGTTACATAGTTATGACAAGCTTTTAACTAGATTATTTCTTGTTATATAATGTTTTGTTTTGTGTTGTGTTTTTTAGGTGTATCTTCCATCTACAAAATTTTAAATATATATATTGGCAAACCTTTTTTTGTGGGTTTTTATTTTGGCCCCTACTTTTTGTGAAATCTTTATTTTGGGTTGATTTTGGAGTGTGTGAAGTGGCTGCAACAACCGTTATTTTTGTTTTTGGAAGTTACCCACAAGGATGTTTTTTTTTTACCTTGTTAATCTTTCCTCTAAATTTTTGCAAATGGGTCTGCCCACTCACTAATGATCTCTCAAATTCCTCAAAAATACACATGGTCAAATTTGTATGATAAATCAAAAGTGCATTTATTCTGCCAAAATATGAAATAATAAAATGGTGGCAAACAAAAAAAAACAACTTAATAAAAACAAAGATGCCAAGGAAGGCAGCACTTGAGTGCGTGCTGGAATTTAGTAAAACAAGGGTCCCCCAAGCCACCAATCCAGGCTGTGAGTCTCAATAATATTCCATCAGGGGCACCGTGGGTTAGTTTTTCCTCCTTTTCTTCCCAGCAGCCTTCCCTGCAGTCTTCCCAGCAGCCTTCCCTGCAGTCTTCCCTGCAGCCTTCCATGTAGCCCGAGTCCTTGGGGGCTGGGTTCCTGGAGGAGATGAAGTGCCAGGAGCCAGAGCAGCCTCAGGAAGAGAGCAGAGCAGCCTCAGGAGCAGGAGGAGTGGCAAGGACAGGAGGAGCAATCCGCACAATGTCGGTGTCGTCATCGAGCTGCCCCAGGGATGCCATGCTTATGGCTTTGAAGATGAGGAGTTCGCAGCGCACACGCTGGCTGCAATGAGCGCTGCGAACCCCTCTACTTCACTGGGTGGCTCTCGGATGGCCGCAGTAGCTTGGCGAAGCAGGGTCTGGGTCTCCTCCTCCATTTGGCGCAGACTTCTGTGCCTTTTTGCGAGCGTGCGGAGTGGAGGGATCCGGGAGATGGTATCCCGCCGGCGTGCTTCCTGGGTCCCACTGGGGCCTGCCACCTCCTGGCTTGCAATTGGACCTGCCTCCCCCTGGCTCCCTGTGGGGCCTGGCTCCCCCTGGCTCCCTGTGGGGCCTGACTCCTCCTGGCTTTGCTCTGCCTGTGTATGAAAAAAAAAGTAACATAGTTTATTTCTTGTTTTCATTACTCACACACATTTTTACAATCATGACAGATGCAAATTGAATGTCAATATATATTACACACAGGGTCGCCATCCATAATTCTGTGGCCCCTTACACAGCTTCAGACATGGTTCCCCTGGAGTTGTGGGGGTTGTTGCAGGCTGAATTTGGGAATTATGGGGCCTTTACACCAATAAGCAAACTAGTCTATTTTGTGTCAAATAGATTTGTGTCAAAAAGGGTGTTTGACATCTGGCACCCCTTGCAGGTGTATTGCGTCCCCCCCCCCCCTAATGGCCTACCAGAAAATGTCACACAATCATTCCGACACCTTCATTTTTCTATCTTGTCCCCATCCTGTTTTGCCACTACTGTCTATTGATATGATTTTATTATTTTGGACATTCCCTTTGAATTTATAACACTAGTAACATCAATTTGACATCATTATTAGATTATACTTGTCATATACTAAATTCATATAAAAATGACATACCTGGCTCCATGGGTCACAATTGGGGTCCTCCAGGAACTCTTGCTCTTCCTCCGAGCTTGCCTGCTCTTGTCTGCAGGGAACACTGGAGGATTGGCTGCTGGGAAGCTGGGAGCTACCTCTTGGGGGAAGGGTAGACAGGGATGGCCTGGTCTCTATGTGGTCGTCCAGGAACTGCAGCTGACTGTAGTACCACAGGGTAGGTTTATATATGGACTCAGCTGCAGCCCCAGACCTCATTGAGGCCAGGACTTGGACCCGTTGGGCCCTGTAGGTGCCCCTGATGGAATTGATTTTGTTCTTCACTGTGTCTGTTGTGGCGTGGGGGACCCTTGTTTTAACAAATTCCAGCATGCTCTCCTTTGCTTTTTCCCTGGCATCTTTGTTTTTATTAATTGTCTTTTTTGTTTGCCACAGAACAGGATGTTCTTTCCATTTCTGAATAAATTCAGTCATGAAGTCTGCTTCCTTGAAGGGATCCATTATTTCTGCAAATCAAACATATAAACAAAAACCTAATGTCAGTCAAGCTTTCTCACCATATCTAGCCCACAAACTCATTCCCTGTTCACTATAAAAAAGTGTAAAATTAAGTTACGTACCGTCGTTTGAAACGATCGTGACTTCCGCCTTCTTCAACAGACTCTGCACGCCACTTTCAAACACGTCGGATCCCTTTTTACAGTACACACGCGTGACGCTCCGCACGACACCCCGCCCCTGACGTTCGGAATCGTCTTTTCCACGCCCCTTCTCTGTCGTTTTGAGAGGAAGATAGATGATGGATCAAATGGAGTACAATGTGGCTTCTAGCTCAAGCCAGGAGGCAGGCCAGGCCCAACCAGCCAGAAGAACCAGGCAGCGGTGCAGAGCCTCCAACATGTCATTCCATGAAATGGTGGAGATGGTCATCATATTTAGGAGGGAGGACTATGATGCCAAACATGGCCCGTACAGGCATCCGAATAAAGTAAAGGCCGCAATTATGGAGAAGGTCATCAAGAGGCTCCATCGTAAGTTTGGTCAACGCAGGAGCAGAGAGCAACTGCGTAAAAGATGGTCAGACCTCAAGAAAAGAGAACCCCAGCAGCTTGCAAAAATAAAGAGAGTCATTAGAAGAAGAAGTAAGTAATTTTCATGTGTATTAATTATTTGGGTGTGTTCTTTGTGCCATGTGGTTTTTCTTTCAGGTTGGCCAGAATTTTTATTATGATTGTGGGCACAAGATTTTGTCGTCGGAGTCGTCGTTCATTCGCTGACTTCAAATAAGAAAAGACGATCTTTGTGAGAAATGGCATCATGCCTAGTTCGCTTGGGCAAAGGGGAGTTCAATCACTGTATCAGACAAAAATATATTTTTTTTTATTATTTATGATCGAACGAACGACAACTCCTACGACCAATTATTCGACCCACAAACATGAAAGTTGTAACATCTGTTTGGTTTGAGGTGACATCAATTGTGGAATGGATATAGATGTGTTTCTAACTAGATTTGAACCAGAAATAATACCTTAATATACAGAAAAAGGAGCATTTGCTCAGCAGTTGTTTACACATGTGGACTCAGTAGCACAATTCTTTGTCACAACAACAACCTATGTCGGGTGTCACACAGAGTTGAGCAGATCCAGTGGATACTTGGTTAGCTTCCATGAAGAAAACGACACCAAATCTACCGAGATTTTAAAGTGCATTGTGAAGGGCTACAATACTGATCTTGGGTTTTAGAAGTGTTTTTAAAAACAACAATAGTCACATTTTTTTTTAAGGAACAAGCTAGTATCTTTGACTTTCAGGCCTCTAGAATGTTTACCCTTTCTTCAATCTTGTAGGGCACAATGAAGCAGCAAGGCAGGAGGCCCAACAACAACAGGCCACACCCCCGAGGGATGTAGACGAAGGGGAACCTGCCACAACATCGGGTAAAGTATCATATACCACTGCTTCAGGTAATGTAGATGTAGGCCTACATAATTGTAATACATGTTTTGGTCCCACATTTCAGGAACAAATCGTGCTGGTGAGGGACTTGACACCTATAGTGCCCAGCTCCTCATCGCAGAGGTCTTGTCGTGCAGGGCACAAGTTGAAGACATCCGTCTTGCCTCCCGCGAAATTCGGCACAAAGCCAAAACGCTGGAACGCCAGCTGAAAAATTTAATCAATGTTTTGGGGAGGGTTTAATTTTTTGGGGGACCTTTTTTCTTTTTTGTGTTTAAAAGCCGTGATTTTAGATGTGTAAAAATCGAAAATACCAAAAAAAAGATTGATTCTATTTTTGAAAAATTAAAAAAAGACCAAAAAAATAAAAAAAAGATTGATTCTATTTTTGAAAAATGAAAAAAAGACCAAAAAAAAAAAGATTGATTATATTTTTGCTAAATGAAAAAAAAAAAAATGATTTTTGCTATGTAAAAAATAAACATATTTGTACGATCAAAAATGTGTGGCGAGTTATTTGTATCAATGCTGACTGCTGATTAAATAACTCAGGTATATTTTGTTTGGTAAAGATTGACAATGATGGGTAGATATGTGCATTCCCGTTCGTACGAATGTTATTTTCGTACGAAAATTTTTATTTTCGTACCCGCAGAATAATGTGTACATACGAAAAAATTTAAGCACCAAAATACGAAAACGACGGGATTACGAATGAGTCGCATAACGAACAACTGCAAATACGAACGAACGATCCAACGAAAATACAACAAAACGAAAATGGCAAAAGAACGAATATGACATCTATAACAAAAGCATTCTGTATTTTCTTTGAATCCTTGTTCTGTTCGTATTTTGATTTTCAGTCGTATGTTCATATGACATCTAACAAAAGATTTTCATTCTGTATTTTGTTTGAATCCTTTTTCTGTTTGTATGTTCATATGACATCTTATAACAAAAGATTTGTATTCTGTATTCTGAATTCCTTTTTTCTGTTCGTAATTTGGTTTCAAAATACAGAATGCAAATCTTTTGTTATAAGATGTCATTTTTGTTTTTTTGAATGGACAGTGAGTGTAATTAGTTAGTGAAGCAGCTTCTCTTTTGTGCTGAGTACAGTAGTACAGTAAAGCTAAATAAACTTTTCTGTGGATTTTCGTCTGAAGGGAGAGATCAGTTGGCCAGACTTTTGAACCTGGAACCCAAAAATGGTTTTCTGATGGAGTTTAAAAACGAACGAACGTTCGGTAAAACGATCGTTTTTATGTTTGTTGTTAAAAAAGTCTGACCAAGTGTATGGGGCTTAACAATAGTTAATATGGATGAGCCGCGTGTTGAAAGTGCCGCGAATCCCGCGATATACTTACGAAAGTACAAAATGACGAAAATTCACGAAAATTATTGTCTAACAAGTAACGAACATGAATTAAACAGAATAACGAACCATCCCGCATGTACGAAAATAAAACGGTAACCAAAATACAAAACGATCGGAATACGAAAAAATCGCGTCGTACGAAAAACGAACGGGAACGAACAGGAAAACGGGCGTCTTACGAAAAACGAACAGGAACGAACCTACGGAACGACACGAAACGGCGTGCACATGTCTAATGATGGGTATTTAGTACATCCCAAACACATGGCTCTATGAGAACCTAGGAAAAAGCTACAATACACAAAATTCTAAAACAAAATAAAAATACAACGAAATACACTGTTTATTCCATAAAAAAGAAGATTTTATTTTTTAACCAAGATCAGGCATTGCAATGGCCCCCCTCCCCATAAAATAATCCACATAGGATTGATGCACTGCACGTGCGGTTTGGGGGGCCAAGCCTGTATATGGCTAGCCTCACGGCCCGGCTCCGGAGCTACAACATCTGCCTCATCAGGCAATACCGTTAGGCAAGTTGATGAATGTCTTTTTAAATAATTATGTAGAATGCAACAGCTTAAGATTACGTGATTCCACTTGTATTCCGCAAGGTTGATTGCAGTTAAAAACAATCTGAATCGGCTGACCAGGATTCCAAAGGCATTCTCTACCACACGTCTTGCCCTGGCCAGCCGATAATTAAAGACCCTCCTCTCAGGGGTGAGGGTGCGTTGGGGAAATGGCCTCATTAGGTGGGGACCCAATCCAAATGCCTCATCTGCTACAAACACGAAGGGCAGACCCTCTTCGTTCTCCTCCGCAGGTGGCAATCCGAGGTCCTCCGACTGAAGCCGTTGGGCGAACTCCGTCTCCGCAAAGACACCGCCGTCCGACATCCGGACATTTTTCCCCAACATCAACGTACATGAACTCATAATTGGCAGACACCACCGCCATCAGCACAACGCTGTGGAACCCCTTGTAGTTGAAAAAATGGGATCCACAATAGGGTGGGGGCACAATGCTCCTCCACAGTTCGGAAAGTTCCAACGCTGGGAGAAGTCCGCTGCCACAGTCTGCCATTCCTGTGGCGTGGTGGGGAACTGTATAGAAAAATAAGAAAAAATACATTCAAACAAACATTGTGAACAGAATATCTCAAAACATTCAAGGGATCCCAATATCAAAAAACCATGTCATTTCAGATACCCAAAGAATATGGGATCACTTGGAAGATTAATCACCCCCTCTGATGTGCAATAAAAAACATTAGGGGGGGGGCCAAGATGAGTTTGTGACCTGACAAACAACCCCCAAAAATATTATAAAAAAAAAGATATTTTCGCAAGATATTAGAAAAAAATTGTGGGAGGGGGGGGTGGGACTACAATGGAGGCCACAAATAAAGGGGGACATAGGCACTAGGCTAGGTGGGTTTGGCCACAAAATAGAATGCTGGACAGGTTGACTAACTAAAAGATACATGTAGGGAAAAAATTATTTCTAAAAAATGCATACATGGAGAAAAAGTTTACATTATCACCATATTACAAACAGGTTAATTAGGGAGTGTTTTTGTTTAAAAAAAAAAGGCAGACAATATAGACATATAGTTTGGACATTGAAAGGACACCACTTACCTTAACATAGTCCTCCTGCAGAACCTGAATGATGGCAGAACAGGTCTCCGGGATTATGAGGCCCAGAGCCTGGGGGGAGATGCCCGTCGAGAACTTCAAGTCCTGCAGACTTCTCCCTGTTGCAAGGTAGCGCAACGTAGCAACTAGCCGCTGCTCAGCAGTGATGGCTTCCCGCATATTGGTGTCCTGCCTGGTGATATAAGGCGACACCAAAGCCAACAGCTGCTTAAATACGGGGTCAGACATCCTAAGAAAATTCCTGAAATCATCAGGGTTATTTTCTCGGAGCTCCCGCAGCAGAGGCATATGACAGAACTGGTCCCTGCGTAGCAACCAGTTCTTGGTCCACAACCTCCTCCTCACCCTGTTCATGGACCGTTGCCGGGATGCAGCACACATCCTAACAACAAGCACAGCACAATCTCGGCGACAAGTTCGTACCCGCAACATGGCTAGAAAACGGTCGTCAAATCAGATCGGACTCAAAATTACGCCCTGAAGTACAGAATGGCCTCTGAAGAACGACCTGCAAAACAGCACCGTGCACACAAGAACGCACTGCCAAAACAAATACGTCCTAAATACAAGCACTGTATCACAGATCCGACGACAAATACACAAACTGTACGACAGAAAACAAAATTTAAAGCACAAACACTGAAAAGCACGAATCGTCTCTCACCAAACTTTTACTAACACGCAGCAACACGATATCAGCAAAAGAGGCCGTCTTCCGCATGGAAACGACCCTTTATAGTGACGTCGTACGTGCTTGACGGAACCACGCTTTGATAGAGCTTTTTACAAAAGCGATGGTGTGTATGCTACGTCGTTTTGCAAAATGACGTTTCCAAAACGTCGTTTTTTTTTCATCACAGAAAACGTAGTTTTTTTACATCGCATAAAACGACCATGTGTACGCGGCATTAGTGTTGTAAGTAGTGCAATAAAATTGATTGTAATTTTTATCAAAAAATTTGGGGTGATTATCCGTTGCAAAGTGAGTTTCCTGCATCAAAATTAAATCTGCGCCCAGCCTTTTGTAGTGGCGAAAGGCCTTCTTTCTCTTTTGGGGTGAGTTAAAGCCTTGGACATTGTGGGAGATCACTCTGAGACCCATTGTGTTAGTAATAAAGAACGATGGTAGTTATGACATAGTGGCGTATAGGCGCTAAGACTAAGGTCTAACATATAGTGAAATAGAAGTGGAAGTAATGTTACGATAAACAGCACTGACATTATTTTCTTTTTTTTTTTCTTTTCTTTTTTTTTTTTCCACCTCAGCTTTTACCAAATTCTAGAGACCAGCTCATGAATCGATGCTTCTTACGTCTCTTATTTGCGGTTTGCATCATGCGTGGTATTTTTGCATAGCCAGAGTAAGGCAAAAGTAGCCATAACTTCCATTAGGCTTCAAAAGAATTTTTTTTTTTTTTTTTTTCCCCTCACTTATACAATATATTCACAGGTAATAAGTATAAGTATCGGCATCCGGCGAGGGGCTAGAATCTTATCCATGCTCTAATTGTTTCATGTCCCCTCTGGGATGACGACACTTCACTACCATATAAAGCAGAAAATCCCCCCCCCCTCCCCTCCCCCCCCCACGTGGCGCCCAGGGATCTTGTCTTTTTCCATCGCTGAAATGTCTGTGGAATTTTACCAAAAATGCGTATGATTTGAAAATAACAGTCTAAACGATCGGGCTTGGTTTCGAGGCCGCTTATACCCCATATCCTCAGAATCGAAGGAATTAGGGTACTCTTAGACTCTCTACATAACTCCCTGTTTTTTTGTACTCCTTCCATTTTTCCCATTTTTTCTTAAAGTCATTGCTTGTCTCTGAAAAACTTTCCTTAAGCTCTTCCAACCTATAAGTTTCCTCCACTGCGTCTATCCAGTTCCACAGGGATGGACCTTCCTTTTCCTGCCACCTTTTTGGTATGATTCTCTTCGCTGCATTTAACAGGTGTGGTAATAAGGACTGCTTATATTTTTTTATACCCTCTTGACTCCCGTGAAAGAGCACTACCCAGGGGTCTTTCTTTATCTCCTTACCCGTAATCTCTTTTATTTGACTTATTATTGTGTCCCAATAGATTTGGATTTTCGGGCAAGTCCACCAAATATGTGCCATTGTTCCTCTCTCCGGGCATCCCCGCCAACACTCAGCGGGCTGGTCAGTTCTAACCTTGTTAGCTTTATCAGGGGTAATGTACCAACCCGAAATGCATTTATAATTTGCCTCGGCTGTTCGTATATCTATTGCGGAGGAGTGTGTTAATTGCATAATCCTCAGGAAAGTGTTTGTCCCTCTCGTGATTTCTAGCTCCCTTTCCCATTTATGTATAAACGGTGCTTCATCCCGTGCTCCTATCTTAACCAGTATCCCATATAATTTAGTGATTGTGCCCTTGGAATTTTCCGATTGACATAACTTCTCGAGTGGTGTCAGCTCCGCCCCCGTCCGTAGAGGATGGGGGAGATGCGGCACAAAGTGATGCAGCTGGGAGTAATGCCACCTATCGAGATTCCAATATTCTGTTCTAGCTTTCAATTCTTCGTATGTCATTATCTCTCCATCTTTTGTGATATCTCCTAGGTGTACCGTGTTATTCCTAATCCAGTTACCACCTATTTTTTTTTCCCCAGGTGCAAAATAAGCGTTATCTTTTAAAATCATTAGTGGAGAATTGAATTCCCTATTCAAAAGTGTCTGAGTTCTGTCCCACATTCGTAGGGTGTCCCGTGTTATATCAAAAGATTTGTGGCCCAGTGCTCTATATTGTGCAGGGATCCAAATAATATTATTCAATTGTGACCTAGCTTGTGCCTTTTCAATTTGCACCCATCTTTTACCTTTCCTGTCCCGTGCCCATTCCACCGCACGAGATAGAACCGCCGCTTTGTAATAGCTTTTAATGTCAGGCACTGACAGACCGCCCAGTGACTTTCCCTGTTTTAGGATAGAGAGTGATATTCTATGCTTTTTGTTTTTCCAAACGTAATTCATTAAAAGGGTATTGAGAATTCTCAAAAATTGCTGAGGCAAGGCAATAGGGATTAGTAAAAATTTATATAGTATTTTAGGGACCACCACCATCTTCAACATATTAATGCGCCCAATCCACGATATAGGTTTGTTTACCGTTCTTTTTAATTCATTTTTGATCTCGTAATCTTTGAAGGGACGTAATTTATTTTATATATCTTCTGTACCGTGTTAGCCAGTTTAATACCAAGATATTTTATTTCTTTGCTCCATGGGAAGGCACATATTTCTTTCACCCGGTTTTCCTCACTTTTGTTTAGGTTTATGTTCAAAATTTCGGATTTAGTTACGTTAATTTTGAAGTTTGAAATATTGCCGTATTGTTGCAGGATCTTAGAAAGCTTAGGGATGGATTTACTCGGGTTAGTTAAATAAAATATCGTCGGCAAAAGCCGACAATTTGTGTTCCTCCTCTTCGACTCTGACCCCGCTGATCTCTGGGTCATTTCGGATCATAGACAATAGAGGCTCTAGGGATAGGATGAAGAGCAGGGGAGACAAAGGGCATCCTTGTCTTGTCCCATTTTTCATCTCAAACGCCTCCGATAGCGTACCGTTGATTTTAATTCTAGCCGTGGGATGATGGTAGAGTGTATTAATCCAACGGGATAACCTATTGCCTATACCCATGACTGTAAGTGTCTCCATCATAATCCCCCAGTCTACCCTGTCGAATGCTTTTTCGGCATCTACCGACAGGAATAGACCTGGGGGCGCATTCAGCCTTATGTTCTGAAGCAGGAGAATTGCTCTTATACTATTGTCTTTACCCTCTCTATTGGGGACAAATCCGACCTGGTCGGGGTGCACCAAATAATGCATAACCCCTTTCAGACGCTCAGCCAGAACTTTGGCAAAGAGCTTAATGTCTGTATTTAGCAAGGATATTGGTCTGTATCCCGAACAGAGTGAGCAATCTTTCCCTTCTTTCAAAATTAATGCCACCGATGCTGCTAACGCTTCCCTGCTAGTTTTGTATTCTGAACCTAGGCCGTTGAAATATTTACATATCCTTGGTATTAGAATCTTACTGAATCTCTTATAATACCAGACAGAGAACCCGTCGGGGCCAGGGCTTTTTCCCACTGTCGTGTTTTTCAAGACATTTTTAATTTCTTCTTCGGTTATGGGACGATCCATGTTAACTCGATCAAACTCCTCTAATCTAGGAAGTCCCGCTTTTGCAAGAAAATCGCGTATTTTGGCCTCCTTTTCCCCTTTTTGCAGCCCTGACTGCTTTATTGTGTATAATTCCTCGTAATAATTCTTAAAGGTATCTGCGATTTCTCTAGTCGTATAGACCAGGTTCCCCTCTTTTCTTTTAATTTTTCCGATGAAATTTCTAGTTTTCTTTTTTTGGGCCATTTTGGCCAAATGCTTACTGGGTTTATTACCCCAAAGATACCTCTCTCTGGCTATGCAGTTAAGTTTTTTCCTCGCTTCTAGATCCATGATCTCCTTGAGCGCGTCTCTTTTTATGATTAGGTTGTAATAAGTCTCTTTTAGTCCCTGTTCTTTGTGTTTACGTTCTAAGCTTGCTATGTCTTTGGTCAGGGTCTCAGCCTTCCTTTTTCTCTCATTTTTTTCCCTGGCACTTTCAGCAATTAATATCCCTCTAATGTACACTTTATGTGTCTCCCAGAGAGTTGCGCTTGATATCCCCTCAGTATCATTTATGATAAAAAATTGTTTGAGATCCGCTTCCACCCTACTCGCCACCTCTTCGTCTCGAATCAGATTGTCGTTTAATAGCCACCTCGGCCGTTCACTCTTTTGTAGGGATGTTTTAATCTTCATGGTGATTGGGGCATGATCTGAGATAGTCATAATTCCAATGTCCATCTCAGTAATCAAGTCCAATAGCCTATGATCTACCAGTATGTGGTCTATTCTGGTATACGTTCCGTGTGGAGGAGAACAAAAACGTGTAATCATGTGTGTTTGGGTGGAGTACCCTCCAGGCGTCCACTAAGTGACTATCATGAATCTTGTGTTTAATTTTTTGTAATTGCACGTTCGTTGTCTCCTTCACCCGGGACGTACTGTCTTCTCTCGGATTCATGACGAAATTAAGGTCCCCCCACTCAGGATTATATACCCCATCGGCAAAAATTTTCCAATTTGCCCAGGATTCTACTTAAATATTGGGTTGGGTGTACATTCGGGGCGTAAATATTTGCAAGGGTATAGACAGTGTTTCCCAGTTTTCCTTTTAAGAATAAAAAATCTACCTTCCGGGTCTGTCAGCCTTGCCTCCAGGGTAAACCCCAATCCCTCTAGCGAAACCAATAGCTACACCCCTAGCGC
The DNA here is from genome assembly GCF_905171775.1 of Rana temporaria. NCBI lineage: Eukaryota > Metazoa > Chordata > Amphibia > Anura > Ranidae > Rana > Rana temporaria. The sequence goes on along the minus strand of NC_053490.1, from coordinate 358,451,297 downwards.
GTTTGGAAATGGCGTCCCCGTAGAACCAGGTAGGATACATAGGAGAATACAACTTTACATTAGAATCCAGAGTCAAATGGGATTCCTGTATAAAAACTACATCAGCTCTGTATTGTTCAATCTCGTCCCAAATCTTCAGTCTTTTAGTTATTGAGTTCAAGCCCTTTACGTTATAAGATAAATATTTTACTTCTGCCATTTCAAATCCCTACGTCATTTCGCTAAGCTAAGCTTTCTGACAGATCCACTGGGAGCCCACGTTCCACTATCCCACCCCCATTTTTGGAAGAGGAGAGTCACCTCTCTCTCTCCAAACCTCCCCTCCCACTCCTCCCTCCCCCCTTCCCCTGCCCCTGACGAGGCCCAAACATCGCCCTCTGAACCGCAGGGATCCTCCCACCCCACTATCCGTCGGTTCTCGTGTTATGAGGTGAAGCTACCCAACGCCTCCTCTCTCATTCACCCCCAAGGACGAGTCCTTGGGAGTTGATCTTATATGAGTGAGGATTCGGACCTGCCCTCACCGCCCCCCCATCACCCCCCCCCCCCCCCAACCCCCCCTTGTACGCTACCAAACCCGACTCTCTATACCACCCAAAAAGACTACTCCACCCATCCGGGCAGTTCCACGATGGGCATATCCAATTTACCACAAAAGCCTGGTACATCTTCTGGAATATCAGTTTTGCTGATACCCCATCTTTGTATCCAATCAAGCATGCCGGGAACCCCCATTGATATTTGATGTTAGACAAACGCATCTGTTCTAGTAAAGGTTTGAGATGCCTTCTTCTGGCCAGAGTTTCCCATGCTAGGTCAGTGAAAATCTGTATCTCCACCCGTCAAAACACAGGGGAGGTTTCCTTCTCAATTTAGACCAAATCTCAGCTTTGTCTTCAAAATGTCTAAACCTTACTATTATGTCCCTAGGCCATTTGCCTTCACCCTCCCTGGTTCTTCTTATACGGTGAACCCGTTCTATTTTAAGGGGTTCCTCTGAGCCATTGTCCAACAGGGGTAGAAACAGATCATTAAGAATTTTCCTCAAATCTTCACCTTTCTCCTCTTTAATGAATCGAATTCTTAAATTTTGCCTTCTATTGCGATTTTCTTGGTCTTCTAACCGATATTGTAATAGTCTCTGATTTTGTTTCATTGTGTGGAATTGGTCTTTTAGTTGGTTTAATTCCAGTTCCTGTTGTACCATTTTTGTCTCAGCTTTCTCTACCCGCTCCAAAATATAGGTTATGTCTGATCTTAACGTACCTATATCTTCTCTTATTACCATTTCCAGCCTCTTTAACATCCCCTCCAGTTCTACCTTAGTGGGTAGGTGCGTGTCTATTCTTAATTCGTCTATTTGGCTGACTTCGTGTTCGCCTTCAGTTGACGTGTCGGCAGCTGGGTTAACCACCCCCCCGGCTACCTTTTTCGATGTCCCAGCCTTTTCGTTTTTTTTTTGTTAAACCTGGACTTTTAGTGCTCCCATCTGGGGTCATGTAGTGTCTTATGGTACTTGTAGGGGGGTTATCCTTAGAGATTTTTGGGGCGGAGCCCCTTGTTGACCTGTTCATATTGTGTTTTTTAATACCTCTGATACGTTTCCCCCCAGTTTGAAAATACGGGAGATCCCCCCCTCCTTTTTCTCTTTCTCTCCCCTCTATACACGGTTTATTATCCGTTAGAGGCTGTCAGCTCTGTCTGGGAGCTTTCTGGATATAACCACTTGAGTAACGAAGGTTACCCCCGGCCTCTGGGGGTACAGGCCCGAACAAACCGCCTGCAATGGACCAGTGTAGACGTAGTATCTCTATTTGAGGTCAGAAATTCCCAGCGGTAAGCCGGGTCTAAAACACAATGGTTACACAGAACTGAGAATAATGCATCGTAACATACAAATGCCTCTATCTCCAAACTTCACATGCACAGAAAAGAGAGAAAAGAACAAAAAAAAAAGAAAAAAAAGGTGAATGGAAAAATGGGGCTGGACCATAGGTCATAGGGTATACCTTAGACCTTGCCACCCGGGGTCCTCCGCACTTACAGGGCAATGACCCCCGGACCAAGAAAAACCAGCACGGCCAGAGAGCAAGAGCAGGAAGAGATGATTTTATGTCTTTGTTTGGGGACTTGTCGTCCGAGTGTGTCAATTGTTAGGGAGGTACTCTGGTATTCTGAGGTGTAATTTCCTGGTTATTTTGCGCTTGAGCGGTATAGCTATCGTTATTGTGGGGTTGAGATACTTGCCCTCTTACCGTACCCCCAAAGTCCCGTCACTGAGCAACGATCAGAGCGATGGGGGCCATTGTTTTTACCACCGAGTATGGAAATGGAATCAACCCAGAAGACACTAAAGAGGGTCATATAACAATTCCACACTATGTTCCATCATAATATTGTGCCCTTGACAGTATTACCCCAACAGGGTTTTATCAGTGTGACTCAGTCCCGTTTCCAATAGCCAGTTTATAGTGCATCTCACTTCTCAAGGGATTAGATAACAGATGAAGGCAAGCAATGCATAGCAAACAGTGGTTTATACAGCATATAAAGCTCTTACCAGTCCCATCTTGTTCACCTCATTTATCACGGCTAGGGCAGATAAAGCATAGATATTACCTGACTGTTGCTTTACTTCCTAGGGATCCGAGAGAGATGTCAGTATCTGCGGGGGGGGGGGGGCGAGGGACTGGGCACCCTCAAACTCGTCCGCACTGAGCGGCACTTCCTCAGTACGTCGTCCCAGTCAGGTGACCGGTGGAGGTGAGAGAGAGCGGGGGGGGCTCGGCTGAACGGCAGGAGGAAGGCTGCAGTGTGAGGGTGTACCATCGGCGGACTAGCGGCTCAGCAGACACGCTCCCTGCTTCGTAGCCGCCCCCGCTGGGACACCCTTAGATCCTCCGGCGTCCTCCATCCTCCGTCAGCTGCAGGCTGGGTCCACGGCGCGGGCTGCTCCTCCCTCAGCGCGCGCACGCCTCACGTGCACCGCATCATGTGGCTTCCGTCTCGAGCACTGACATTATAAATGAAAGAGTACCTGCATTGGGAAAAAAAACTAGTGGCGATTGTGTCATTCTCTGAATATCCACATTTACAATACAGCAATATATACATCAAAATATAATCCAGAAGATTACCTGTAGCCCTTTCAATAACGGGTATTATGTTGAACTCATATTTGTGAACATGAAGAATGAGGTACCTGATCCATAGAATCGAAGCGATAATGAACTACCAAAAAATAACCAATGAGTATAGAACCACATCGTTCCGACGTGATACACTGGTATACTAGAAACCTTTTGTTTAACCTTTTCAAAATTTTGTAAAAATAGAATATTTTGTTGAAAATACGAAAAAATATTGTAAAAAACTTGGGGATCAGGGTGAGGAGCACTACCTGACCAAAAAAAATATTGAAGTGGACAATGATGTCCATTACTCACAAATGGAACCTCCACTATTATGACCAAGTAAAGCAGGGTCAGTAGCAGAGATGTTTCCACTAGATGAATCATACTTTAGGAGTCCTTTGTGAGTGGGGGAACAAACAAGCAGAGGCGGAACAGAACAGCCTCAGCGAGGATACTATAAACAAAAATATAAGTGCATGCTGTAACATATCAGACATATTATTAAAGTATAGCTTAATTAGTAGATTTTCAAGCAGACAATCTAGCAAAACCTTATTAAGGAACTGTAATTATTTTTCCCTTGAGTCGTGTGTAGAAAAAAAAAAATTTTATAAAAAAAAAAGGGGTTCTTTGCATGTATGTGTAACGGTATACAATGACTTATTGAACATATTGTCAAAATGTAGACCGGTGAGTGATGAACTGTCAATCAAGATTTCAATCAAATTCAAAATTTTTATAATTTTTACTTAAAGCGGTGGTTCACCCTTAGAGGGCATTTTTTAGGCTTAGATTCCTGCTCGTTTTTACTAGGGTAATCGGCTATTTGTTTTAAAATATGAGCATTACTTACCTGTTTACGAGATGCATCCTCTCCGTCGCTTCCGGGTATGGGCTGCGGGAATGGGCGTTCCTTCTTGATTGACAGTCTTCCGAGAGGCTTCCGACGGTCGCAATCCATCGCGTCACGATTTTCCGAAAGAAGCCGAACGTCGGTGCGCAGGCGCAGTATAGAGCCGCACCGACGTTCGGCTTCTTTCGGCTACGAGTGACGCGATGGATGCGACCGTCGGAAGCCTCTCGGAAGACTGTCACTCAAGAAGAACGCCCGCTCCCGAAGACCCATACCCGGAAGCGACGGAAGAAGATGCAGCTCGAAAACGGGTAAGTACGGATCATATTTTAATACAAATAGCCGATTCCCTAGACCGAACGAGCAGGAAGCTAAGGGAAAAAAAAAAAAAAAAAAGAAATGGTTGAACTCCCGCTTTAAGTCGAAGAGGGGGGAAGAGGGGAGAGTAGAAAAAAAAAGGGGGGGGGGAATTCCAAGCAAAAAAACAGGAATAATTGTTGACTGTAGGAGAGAAAAAAAAAAGTCCGCTTTGCGTTTGAGTGTTCAAGCGTCTGGGTTTCTAAATGGTTGTCGCCATCTTCTTTGTTTACGACGTGTAGCTGGGGTGGCCCAGATAGGTGAAATATGGGGAGTAGAGGGGGGTCTTGTATCAGCACTCGGATCCAAAAGGTTTTATAAGGAGATCTTTGCCCTCTGAAACGTCATAGACCATGTAGGTGGTACCATTGTGGGGAACCGTGAGTTTATACGGGAATCCCCAGCGGTATCTAATATAAGCTGATTGAAGAACCGAAGTCACCTTCCTCATTTTGCGTCTTCTTTCCAAAGTAGCTTGAGAGATATCTGGGAAAATTTGAATTTTAGTGCCATCCAGTTCGATGTTTTGCATATTTCTTGAAGCTCTTAAAATGTTCTCCTTTGTGATGTAATCTTTCAAACATAGAATGATATCCCGTGGAGGTTTATCTGGGGGCGGTTTAGGATGTAGGGCCCTGTGAATTCTATCACACACACAAAAGAGGATGGAGGTGAATCAGGAAGGAGATTGTTGAACAGTTTGGAGACTGCCGGCATCAGATCGGCGACCGACTCAGGGATTCCACGAATCCTAAGGTTATTCCTTCGGTTTCGGTTGTCCAAATCTTCCACTTGTGATTGTAAGTGTGTATAATTTTCGGCTAAGAGTTCAAAGTCCTTCCTGAGGTCATTATGCGCAAGTGACAGTTCGTCGTGTTTGGTTTCCAAAACGTCAGTGCGACCTATCCGGGGTTGCTATTTCTTGTGTGAGCGTGTGTGTCGTTTTTTTGAAGTTCACATTGTATTTTGTCTACAGTTTTTCGTAAATCTTAGTTAAACTGGAGTCCAAGTCAGCTTTTGTGATTTGAGCGTAGGGCTCATTTTTATTTTGTGAGGAAGCAGAATTCTGCAAGATGGTGCTAGCAGATGGTGAAACTGAACCGGCGATGAACCGTTGCCTTTCTGCGCCATTTTCTTCTGCTCCTTGTTGCGCAAAGAGTATGTAATCAGAGAGTGCTGATGCGCACGGCGGTTTATACGCCTTCTTGCCCGACGGCATGCACAGGTGTGAGCTGCAAGGGTGTATGTGAAAGATAAAGTTAATTAGGGTGCTTTTGCCTTACAGCATGAGTAAGATCCTCGCTTGATTCATGAGGTGTTTATTAACTGATGGTGAACTGCATCGCGCCACGCATGCGTCCCCGCTCATTAGTGGAAGTGTCTTTAAGAACATTACAGATCCATTATTTCGGGCAAAAGAATTGCTTTCATGCAATTAAGGGGCTGTTTGCAAAGCAAAGGTCCCGGGACATTGACAGAGCAAAGATCGGGTGCATATGAATTGTTGGTTCACTAGACAGTGGGGTGTAGCAATAAGGTTGTTCTTGAGTGTGACACTAACTACAGCCCAATACAAAGTAGTGAGGGGGGGTTTTAGGTAGAAGCTGGGTAAAATAAGTGTCACTATAGATAACTGACTTGTCCAGGGAACTGATCAGCTCCTGCTACAGTGCGGGTGGCGGCAGCAAGACGGTCCCCCCGCACAATCAGGGGAGCAGTGGGTGCAGCAATAAGCGTGTTGCTTTTGGTGTGGGTTGTGATTAAGGATCAGGGGGGACAGGGAGGATAAGTCAATGAAGTAAATGAAAGCTATGGTCTCCACTGCATGGGCCCGAGTGGCCCCAGCACTGTAATGTTAAGGGGGAAGGTTGTTGCTCCCAGCACTGTGATGTTAAGGGGGATGGTTTCTGCACCAGGTGCAAAGACAGGGCCACCTCACTACACAAATGCCCCCACGTTGTGCAGCACAGGCCCGCTCCCCCACCTCTAAAGGGTGTCCCCACAGGATAGTGTGGCTCTGCTCTGGTTCAGGGGGGGGCTAGGAGATAGTCACCAGGCCTTGGGTGAAGCAATATGGCCGCCGCTCACCTTCTCAAACGGGGCGCCGTTGGTCGTCTTTGGGCCCTCACAGCTCCCGAGTCACCCTCGAGTGGTCCCCCAAGTCTGTGCTGGATGTCCGGAAGGAGGATCGAAGGTGCCGCCACTCGCGCCGCAGCCCGCGGTAGCCGAGTGCGGAGGTTCCGGAGGACTGGTAGGCCTCAAAAAGGCGGTTGGTCGGCAGCTGGATGATCCGGGGAGCCGGGACGAGCTGAGCACAGCCCGGTAAGTCGCCCGGGGGGGGGGGGGGGCGGTGGTGTTGTTGCTCGCACCGCAGCTGCGGTTATCGAGCGTGGAGGATCCGGAGGCAGGTTAGGCCGCAAGATGGCGGCCGATTGCTAGCAGGCCAGCTCGGCCGGGAGACAAAAACAGCTGCAAAACAGCTCGACCGCGGCTCCCAGTTTGGGTACAAGATGATCCCGGGGAAGCCAGGGGCATGGACAGGCAGATTGGCCGCAGAAGGTCAGTCTCAGGGCGTAGGATGCCTGCGGATTTAGCTTAGGCTAATGGAGCTCCACCATAGAGCGTCCTTCTCCCTCTGTAGCCGGATACGCCCCCCGAATCCGATGTTCTTCACATATATTCAGCTCCGTCATGCTTTCCACTCCCAGTTTCCCCAAGGCGATCTTTCCTTGACTGACAACCCCTTAATGGCAGCAATAAAATACCCAGATCCTAAAAAAAAATTTTTTCCAATTCCAAAATATGCTGACACTCCCAAAGGCCACCACACTGGCATATTCCCTGAAGTCTAGATGGGAGGGGGAGGTGGGCTCAATGGAGGATGGTGAATGGAACGATGCCCTTGACACTTGTAAGTTAGTATCCCCTAAACCAGTGGTCTCAAAGTACCGGCCCGCGGGCCATTTGCGGCCCGCGGACCAGTTATAAATGGCCCTCTGGCCATCTGGTGGTGAGCCATTGGTATTACAAGTTATTACCACCAGATGTGAGCTGGCGCCATCTGGTGGTGGCCGTGGGTATTACAAGTTAAACATTACAAGTTAAACAGCAATTCTAATGTCATTTTACACTATTTTCACTGCCATATTCTTCCCTCTAATTAGAACCCCCAAACATTATATATATTTTTTATCCTAACACCCTAGAGAATAAAATAGCGATCGTTGCAATACTTTGTTACGCCGTATGTGCGCAGCGGTCTTACAAGCGCACTTTTTTGGGAAAAAATTACACTTTTTTTAATTAAAAAATAAGACAACAGTAAAGTTATCCCCATTTTTTTTAATATTATGAAAGATAATGTTACGCCGAGTAAATTCATACCCAACATGTCACGCTTCAAAATTGTGTCCGCTTGTGGAATGCCGACAAACTTTTACCCTTTAAAATCTTCATAGGCGACGTTTAAACAGGTTGCATGTTTTAAGTTACAGAGGAGCTAGAATTATTGCTCTCACTCTACCAATTGCGGCGATACCTCACATGTGTGGTTTGAACACCGTTTACATATGCGGGCGCTGCTCACGTATGTGTTTGCTTCTGCGCGCAAGCTCGTCGGGACGGGGTGCGTTTTCTGGCTCCTAACTTTTTTAGCTGGCTCCTAGATTCCAAGGAAATTTGTCAAACCCTGACTTACACCATCGCTGGTGGTAATAATGCGCTCGCTGACACCAGTGCTGGTGGTAATAATGCGCTCGCTGACACCAGTGCTGGGGGTTAATAATGTGTTCGCCGACACCAGTACTGTTGTTTTTGAAGTTTGAAAGTTTGCATGTGGCCCCCCATGGCATATGAAAACTTGTCTTGTGGCCCTCAGGTAATTTGAGTTTGAGACCCCTTCCCTAAACTGTCAGATCGCTTAACACAAATCTTCATCACACACAGAGCGTACCTTACGCCGCTTAGAGTCTCTAGGTACAAGAGTAACCATTCTGCCACCTGCCCAATGTGCGGCCAAGCGGTGGGCACCTTTTACTATTTAATGTGGCAATGTCCCAAAATCCAGACATTCTGGGAGCAGGTTGTGCGGTTCCTGCATGACACAATGGGCTCTCCCATAATACTCCAGCCAAAGCTGTGCCTCCTAGGTATTTTCTCGGACCCAGAGTTTAACAAATTTACTAAAGTATTATTACATGAAACGCTCTTTGCGGCACGGAAAGTCATAGCGAGAGTCTACGTGAGACCCAATCCACCAGAGTTCTCGCACTGGATAGCAGAGGTCAATAGTGTACTACCCTATAAGAAACTTGTCTACTCCTATAGAGGGTGCCCATCAAAGTACAATAAGATATGGGACAGATGGCTCAAGGCCTCTACAACCTGCACTTGATCAGGATAGGGCATAATGTGGCCTCCGGGATCTCTCGGTTTTCCTGTGGTCTTTGTACACTGGGGAGGGCTGTTTATCACAACGTAACATACACACTGTATGGATACGACCAATTGTTAAACGGTACCAACAACTAAGTATCGAATTAATGCATACAATAATTGAGGATGTTGATGCATACCCTTATTGAGAGACACTGTGTAGTATGCATAATATTTGTCAAGAAAGCCTATTGTATGTATTTTTTCTTCTTGCGCAATAAAGGCATTTGTTTAAAAAAAAAAATAGGTGGCAATCGCACCGCCCTAATTGGTGCAACGCTGCATCAGCGGCGCCGCACCAACTTCAAAAAGGCAGTTTTGTACTACCTTTGCGATTTCGGGCCACGACCCATATTGACATCCGCACAGATGTCTCTGAAAATCGCGACCGGAATCGAGACTGACCAGTGGGAGAAAAACAACTGAATTGCACAGCCTCATTGCCGCATCCCAGTGCGACCCTGGACAAGGGAAAAAAGGTTAAATGCAGTAAATAGATTGCTTAGTAACAAACCCTGAGGGGTTAACCACAGCTAGAGGGAGACAGGAGCTTCCATCTACAGCTCTGATCAACCAGATGGAGGTTAATTAGTTGAAACTTAGTCCTGGAAGGAATCAGGACATGATGAAAAGTTTGTTCAGAAACAGCAAAGGGTAGGAATTTGTAACAAAATTACAATCATCTCCTGCAGTGTACACAAAACAAGGGAATTGTAGACATCATAAACATGCTTCTCCATATACTTTTTTTTTTTTTTGAGGAAATCCAAAGGTCACATAGAAAAACAGAAGTATATTCCATATCTCAACAAGACATGGCTGATTCCAGTAGACATCCCAGGTCACTCCTCTACCTTTTTTAGAAATGCTGGTCTTTGGAGGGGTTTGACATAATGGCATGACAGTAAAGCAAACGTGAGAAGCCACCAACAGATTATTGCCATGTGTGAACAGACAAAGTGTTACTTTGTGTACCTGTTATGCAGAGTACCCCAGTGGAGGAGTTCCCCAGTAATGCAGCATACATTTGGATACAAAGCATTTAGCTCACCCAACCTCCGTCATAGGGTTGCCACCTTTTCTTCAAGCCAAACCCGAACACTTTAGCGGTCCGGGACACCTTTGGGTGCCCCAAGGAGGGTAGTAATACGGTACACATACCGTGCCATGGAAAAATGTGGGCGTGTCTTGTTGACATCATCACCCTGCCCCTTAGCGATGCCGAACCTGCCCTCAGACAGCCGCCCACAGCTCCCGGGCGGCAACAGATTTGTGTGCGACTATCTTGGTTACTTGGGGAGCCACAACCCGCCTGAAACCCGGACACATTGAATTTTGAATAGACTGTCCGGGTGAATCCTGGACGTGGCAACCCTAGCCCAGGCTGGAAAAAAGTGTTTAATTTCTTTTTTCTTTTTTTTATCTTTTGCTTTTAAAATGTAAAGAGAAGATTTAGGGTCTTTTTGACCCAATATCTCTTCATAAAGAGGACCTGTCAAGCCGGTTACTTGAGGAGTTACAGCCCAATCTGAATAATGTGTCCGGGTTTCAGTCCGCCTGAAACCCGGACACATGTTTCAAAACCTGGACTGTCCGGGTGAATGCCGGACAGGTGGCAACCCTACTCCGTCATCCGACCGCCGACACTGGCACAGCGTGGGCTGCGCATGCATAGGGGGCACTCTGCTATGACCGCTGTCCATCTTGTTTTGGACCGTGCGGACCCCAGACATGGCATTTAGCCATGATAAAGCTGCCCGAGGACCAGCAGCGGGGCTCCCTGGATTATGGTCATTTAGACTAGACACCAGGGACTTAGTCCAGCTTCATTCACACGTATGGACAGACCGCCAGCCATTTAGACCAGCTAGGTAGAGGAGCACACCTACGTCCTGCACGTAGGAAGGAAGGAGAAGAACGCTGAGGTGAGTGAAAAATGTATAGTTAAGTCCTGATCACGTGGGGTTGGCCGGGGCCTCACCCAGTTGTGCTGACATGGAGCCATCAGGAAAAAGCCCTGTGCACATTGGGTGGTTAGGGTGTGCCCCGGCATACCCCATGCACTTGTCTATGACGTGAACTTTTCTAATAATGGAGTACTCTAGGTTTACTTTGTAAATACCACTCCAACTTTGGACGAGTGTTAACGTTGATGTGTCTGTTTATGCAGTGAAAATGATCATACTGATATATTACAAGTGTTATTTAATGAAGGCTAAAGCATTTTGCACATATTATAGCCATTTTGCACTATTGTTTTAATATTTGTTATGTTTGTTGCCTTTTCTTGGAACGTTTATATCTCTTTTACTACTACAAGAAAAAAATATGTGGTTTTGCATTTCTTTGATAAAAATAATACAAAACACATGTCAAACAATAAAAACGGTTTTCACCATTTCCTGGTGCCTTTTTGATTACTGCAACGTGCTATGTCTTTTGGTAATAGGTTGAGCAGATAATAATTTACTCTAATAAAAAAAATATGTGAAGGTGCTAAGGTGCTACAGAATTTTTTTTTAGTAAACCCCTCACATTTTTGAAAATATTTCATTATATCTTTTCATGTGACAACACTGAAGAAATTACACTTTGCTACAATGTAAAGTAGTGAGTGAGTGCACTCAACTTCTTTGTTCGAACATGGTGAGGCCTGTTTTGGGTGGAACTAGGGTTGCCAACTCATCCCTTTAAAACAGAACACATATTAATTACACAGGTTCTGTGGCTGATTAAGGAGGTAATTAAACTCACTTGGTGCCTTATTTGCATTAAATTAGCCTCAGAACCTGTGTAATTCATATGTGTTCTGTTTTAAAGGGATGAGGTGGCAACTCTAGGTGGAACCTGTCCTGTTAAACTACTGTATGGTCTTGGCCACCATGCTACAGCTCAGTTTCAGTGTCTTGCAAATCTTCTTATAGCCTATGCAGGGCTCAAGTCCTGCAGGAACGCGTGGGAACGGAGTTCCTGCACTTTTTTCACAGCAGGAACTCAGTTCCCTTTGCAGGACTAGAGCAGCCGAGCCGCCCGAGCCAATCCTTCACTAAGCGGCGATGTCCGTTTTATTCCCAAGTTATCGCGGGATTTAGAAAGAACTTGCTTTTTTTTTTTTTTGAAAAAACAAACAAACTGCGGTTTAGTAATTATGCATATGAGCGTATCATTTTTTTTTTTTTTTTTTTGGCGGGGGAGTGGATCTTGGGTGAGAGTTCCCACACTTTTTTCCCCAGGACTTGACCCCTGAGTCTATGCCATCTTTATGTAGAGCAACAATTCTTTTTTTCAGATCCTCAGAGTTCTTTGCCATGAGGTGCCATGTTGAACTTCCAGTGACCAGTAAGAGAGAGTGAGAGCGATACCACCAAATTTAACACACCTGCTCCCCATTCACACCTGAGACCTTGTAACACTAACGAGTCACATGACACAGGGGAGGGAAAATGGCTATTTGGGCCCAATTTGGACATTGTACTCACTTTTGTTGCCAGCAGTTTAGACATGAATGGCTGTGTTTGAGGGGACAGCAAATTTACACTGTTATACAAGCTGTACACTCACTACTTTACATTGTAGCAAAGTGTAATTTCTTTAGTGTTGGCACATGAAAAGATATAATACAATATTTACAAAAAAGTGAGGGGTGTACTCACTTTTGTGAGATACTGTATATGTTTTGGGAACTGCACCAAAAAATTATGATTTTTCCCATCTTTACCTAGAGCGCTACTGAAACTTGGCATGACAATGCATTGAGTTTCAGATTTGAGATGCCAACATGAATACTATGGGCCAGATTCACAGAGGAGATACGACGGCATATCTCCTTAAAACCGTCGTATCTCCTGTCCTATCTATGCGGCTGATTCATAGAATCAGTTCAGCATAGATAGCTCTAAGATCCGACAGGTGTAATTGACTTACACTGACGGATCTTAGGATGCAATACTTCGGCCGCCGCTGGGGGGAGTTTGCGTCGTATTCCAGCGTCGGGTATGCAAATGAGGATTTACGGCGATCCACAAAGGTTTTTCCCGTCGTTACGTCGTCGCTAGTAATTTTTTCCCGTCGCAAATTTACACCTGCTTTAACATGGCTTAACTTTAGTCGAGCCATGTTAAAGTATGTCCGTCGATCCCGGGTCGAATTTCTAATTTTTTTTGTTTTCGCGTAAGACGTCCGGGAATACGAATGGACGATACGCACGTCACCATTCTAAAAAATGACGTCACATCGCGCAAAGCACGGCAGGAATTTCAAAACTGAGCATGCGCAGTATGTCCGGCGCGGGAGCGCGCCGAATTTAAATGGTACCCGCCCAATTTGAATTGGGCGGGTTTGCGCCGGACGTGTTTACGATACACCGCCGCAAGTAACCAGGTAAGTGCTTTGTGGATCGGGCACTTACACTGAAAACTTGCGGCGGTGTAACGTAAACGGGTTACGTTACACGGCCGCAATTCTACGAGAATCTGGCCCAATATGTGGGGTTTCAGCAGCAGGGCAATTATCTGCAATTTCCCAAGTGGTATCTGATGGGCAACAACACTCAGAGCATTGCATAAACATTTTCGGTGGCTCTCACTAGTTGGATATAAATCCATTAATTTGAATATGTTTGTAGTTTTTAAATAAAAAACTTTAACGTATGTGTACTATGTTCCAAATCCCCCCAACAAACAGAGAATATCATTTTTATACATACAAAACAATTAAAAGCTATTTTTAATCTAAATTTTCATATATATTTATTGTGTATAATATATTACATGAACTATATACATAAATAATGATACATACATGGACTATATACATAAATAATATACATAATTGTAGCGCTACCCCTGAAGGAGCCGCTGGTTAGTTTGGGATCTACTCTCTTTTGGCTCGAATCACCCCTGTTTAATTAGCTCGAACCCTCCCTTGACACATCAGAAGCCTGGTAGAGGGATATTGTGACCCCTGCTGGGCTGAAGTCACAATAGCAAGCATGCAATATTCAATGACAATGATGATAAAGGATTACCTGCTGTGCAGAACGGTCCCTCCAAACAAGTAAATGTACTCCACACAGTGAACATATTTGATTGCAAGGAGTGAGTTTACTGTATAAAGACTCAGAAAACAACAGGTATATAATTGTACATAACCACAATCACTAGTAATAACTCAGTCTGATTCGCAAGGGCCCTTGCAAGAATCAATAATCAATATAAGTTAATGACATTTATCTTTGAACCTTGGAATGGTACCATCCATTAAACTAAAAGGGAGTCTATGCTCATGAGCAGCCCCTAACGGACAGTTCTACAGATCAGTCAATATCTGTGTTGCGGCCGGTCGGTGCACATAAATTGTAATCCACGGGTAACGATTAGCGGAATAAACTGAGTAATAACAATGTCTAAGACAGCAAGGCGTTGGTGAAGTGATCGCCCATCAGCATCAATCCCCTCTATGGATTACTGAAACGATTTACTAGGCCTCTAAGTTTTAGCTATGGGCTGAACGAGTGTGTGTGGCCGGTGAAAAGGTACTGGGTGTCTATAATAGCCAGAAAGTGTCACGTACCTGGTGATGGGAGCCCGATGTGCAGGGAGCGGCCTCTCGTAAGCCTCCGACTCAGGAGCCCCTGATAGAGTGGACAGGGGATCAAGTGTACAGAGGGGCACAAGTGCCTGGTAGTAGGCTGGGTAGTTTGCTGGAAGCAGAAGCAGGATGAAGCACTGAGGTCCTGGCAGGAAGCTGGCAGCAGGCTGGAAGCAACGGAGGCACTTGTGGAGCAGGAAGCAACAGGTCAGGCAAGCCGGGTCAACACAGATGAGCAGATCAGAGCCAAAGCAAAGTCCAAAAGGGGTAGTCAAGGTTCAGGCCGGGTCGGTATAACAGGCGGGCAAAGACAGAGCCAGGGGTTAAGCAGGTGCGGAGGTCAGGTGTAGCCGGAGTCAGAGGCAGGTTGCAAACAAGAGAGGTCAGAGGAAGCCGGGTCAGGTAATCAGGAACAGCAAATACACAGGTGCAGATTATCCAGGGAACGCTGTAGACAGGACAGCAAGTTGGTGAGGGATCAGGTTGTTTATATAGGGAATCCTTGGCGCCAAACACTGTCAACGTGCGCGCGCACCCGTACGCGCGCCGCGAGCGCCACTGACGCACGCGCCGGGAACGGATTCTCCTGACAACGGAAGGTCGTCCATGACAGAAAGTCAGAAACTGAACATGTACTCTCTCACCCGACAGGCCGACCCACCTGACTTTCTCCTCAGAAAAGGGCGCGCTGGTAAAGCACTGTTCCACAGCACGAGGGATCCCGGACGAGGGTGCTCCACTGTTTCTGTTGTCAGCTGGGCTGCCTCTTCGACCTCTGGGAGCACAGGTTAGATGCTGGGACCTTGCTTCTATCTAGATGGCTGGTCTCTCGGTGAATAGACCCTGGCTTCTGGCCTAGTGGCACGGCTGTGGTTGTCCGCAGCTCCGCTGAGGAGAGAGTGTAGGTTCCGAAAGAGCAAAGTTAACCCCTCCCCTTTCTTAAATAACTTCCCATGTCCGTTTTGACTGGCGGAGTGGAATTGTCACATGTTCCATTGTTACAGGGCATTGCGAGGGGCGTAGTCTGTTTTCTCCTCAGAGTCAATGGAGTCCATATCTCCTGCCACTCATAGCCCCGCAATGCATAACTTCATAACAATGTCCAACATATTTACAAATGTGAATGTAACTCCAGCAGGGATGACCTGTCAGGTGACTCCGACTGGATGACCCCGCTACACAATGTTTCTCATATTTCTATTTACATTATCACTTTAGGCCAATATTTGTAATTTTTTGTTTGTGTTTACGAATATACTGTATCTTGGATATAAACATCCGAGTCGTCTTCAATTTCCACTCATGACTTGATTTTCTTCGGATGACCCTCATACTTCCACATAGAAAATCAATCGTTCACATGCGATACAACACAATTTTTTTATGTTGTTAAACTGGTATTTTTTGTTCACAATATCATTATCGGCTAGAACAGCCTTGTCATCAACAAAGAGGAAATCGGTTGATCACTCAGTAAACTAAATATTTTGTATGATTTACTTACCATGTATTGCTGCCATACATTTCTAAAGTTGGTGGCTACTGGTATTGACCCTAGGTTTCAGTGCTAACCAGATCTACCAAGAGATATTTTTGTTTGCATGTGAAATAGGGATGAGCAAATCTGACCAAGTTCGATTTGTGAGGGCTAGTTAAAAACTTTCAAAATTGACATAGATGCAAAAATAGTGAAGTCTTTGAGAGGGTGGGGGGATTGGCAGTAAATCTTGACTCCAAATTCTGGCCTCTTTAACCAATTGGGATCCGCGCTATAGTCAAATGACGGCTACAGCGCGGATCCGAAAATCCAAGTGGATGTCAATTAACGTCCGCCCCTTTGCTCGTTCCCCGCGCGCGCTCCCTTGGACACAGCCAATTACAGATCGCCGCGAACGGCCAATAAGAGTGGCCGTTTGCGATGCGATCTGTGCGGCCAATGAGAGATGATCTCAAATGTAAACATATGAGATCATCTCTCATTGCCGCCTCTCCCTCCTCACACAGAGACAGCGTGTGAGGAGGGAGAAAGATCTGTAAGTGAAAAAAAGTTTATTCAAAGTGATACAGTGTTACAGTGCCATCCCAGTGCCATCCCAGTGCCATCCCAGTCCCCTGTGCCGCCAATCAGTGCCCACCTGTGCCGCCAATCAGTGCCCGCCTGTGCCGCCAATCAGTGCCCACCTGTGCCGCCAATCAGTGCCCCCCTGTGCCGCCAATCAGTGCCCACCTGTGCCGCCAATCAGTGCTCGCCTGTGCCGCCAATCAGTGCCTGCCTGTGCCGCCAATCAGTGCCTGCCTGTGCCGCCAATCAGTGCCCGCCTGTGCCGCCAATCATCATGCCTCTGCCTGTTGCATGAACTGACCACCTGCACTAACCCTGACGGGACAGTATCCCTGCCTGGACGTTGCTGACCAAGTCCCTACCTGCTGCCTGGACCAGTGCTATCCTGCTGTGTAGAACTGTGCTACTATTACCACAGGTAATCTTTTGTTTACGCTTTGCTCAGCATAATGTATTTTGGGCTGTAATTCTTGGTATGTGCATGCTATGTGTCTCTGGAACACCTGACGGTGTTCCTTGCATGTTGGATCTCTGTATGTGGTCAGGCTGTGTAGAAGTCTCACACATGTGGTATCATTGTACTCAGGAGGAGTAGCAGAATGTATTTTGGGGTGTCATTTTTGCTATCCAAATGCTATGTGTTGGAAATATCTTAGAAACAGACAACTTTGTGTAAAAAAAAATGTGTTTTCATTTTTTTTCCACATGTTCCAAAAACTTCTGGAAAAAAATGAACCATTCAAAAGGTATGTATAAAAAGAGGGAAGTAGGGTACCTGGGGACCCTGGGACTATTATGCGGTGCAAATAGATTGTGAAAGACACAATGGTTTTTAGAAAAATAGAAAAGATTTTTTAATAAAAATTTTAAATAGTACAAAAATATATATAGAAATCAATACAAGACCAGCTGAAGTGTATAACATAGAAACTTCAGTTCCACATAACAACTTGTTGCAGTTCTCTCTACATGTGTCAGGGCACAGACCTTTTACGGTCTCTTTCCCTAGTTGGTCCTGGGTGGAATCGAACCCAGGATCTCTCCATTGAAGGTCCAGCTCTTTTGTCTCTGAGCCACTGCTCAGTTCTATTCTGTGTGCTGTCCATTGGAGCCTGGTTCTGAAACCTGTACTTCTGTGGACCAATCAGTGGCCAGTGCGGCCTATTTAAGCCAGCCCCTTCACTTATTGTGGTGCTAGCGGGCACCTTATATCGCTTTGCCCAACTCGCCCACCTCGGCCAAAGCTTCTTCAGGTGGGTACTATTGGGAGTTTCTTCTATGCCTCAGAATCTGTACCTACCTTTCCAGTGTCTTCGGTTCCTGTGTCCCCAGTTCCAGTGTCTTCGGTTCCTGTGTCCCCAGTTCGTGTCTTCGGTTCCTGTGTCCCCAGTTCCAGTGTCCCCAGTTCCAGTGTCCCCGGTTCCAGTGTCCCCAGTTCCAGTGTCCCCAGTTCCAGTGTCTTCCGTTCCAGTGTCTTCCGTTCCAGTGTCTTCCGTTCCAGTGTCTTCCGTTCCAGTGTCTTCCGTTCCAGTGTCTTCCGTTCCAGTGTCTTCCGTTCCAGTGTCTTCCGTTCCAGTGTCTTCCGTTCCTGTGTCTTCAGTTCCTGTGTCTTCAGTTCCTGTGTCTTCAGTTCCTGTGTCCCCAGTTCCTGTGTCCCCAGTTCCAGTTCTTATGTCCTCAGTTTCTGTGTCCCCAGTTCCAGTTCCTGTGTCCCCAGTTGAAGTTCTCCCTCCAGACTGCACATATGCCTCAAATGGTACTATGGTCCGTAAACAGGATCTGGAGATATTTGAACGAGCTTTACAAGCGAGGAGGGCACCTCCTACCAGAACTTCAGGATCAAAAAAGCCAAAAAAGAAAAAGTAACAATCTACATGCTCCCCGTTTTATCCAAGCTTCCCATCAGGAGCATCCGGAACTAACGGACAGGTTGGGCGTCCGGAGTCCGCCCCTAGGGGGGGGGCACTGTCAGGGCACAGACCTTTTACGGTCTCTTTCCCTAGTTGGTCCTGGGTGGAATCGAACCCAGGATCTCTCCATTGAAGGTCCAGCTCTTTTGTCTCTGAGCCACTGCTCAGTTCTATTCTGTGTGCTGTCCATTGGAGCCTGGTTCTGAAACCTGTACTTCTGTGGACCAATCAGTGGCCAGTGCGGCCTATTTAAGCCAGCCCCTTCCCCTTTGCTAATTGCTGGTTCGTTGTCAGCTTTACCCTGTGAGAGACCCTTGAAACCTGAATACCCTGACCTGCTTGACCCGGATTGGACCTTGACGATTCTCTGCCGTCTCCTACACTTGACCCCTGCCTGCTTATCGGATTTGCTGTTGTCTCCTGCCCCTTGACCTTGGCTTGCTCTCACGGACTTCCTCTGATCTCTCCAACTCCTGACCCACGGCCTGTGACCCGGATTTGCCTTTGTTTCCTGTTGATCCCTTCTGGACTTACCTGCCTGTTCCTGCCTGATCAACGACTGTCTCCAGTCCTCTGCACCTGCCCTGTTTTCGTCAGCTGCACCAAGTCTGCCTACCAGTTCCCGGCACAGGTGCCTCCTTGTGCCGTCCCTCCTCTGTTCTAACTCCAGGGAGTGGTCTGCACAGGGTCGCAAAGGTGAGCCGCCCTCAGCATCTCGGCCTCGGTAAGTAACGTTCCTGACAACATGTTTCGCTCGTGAGAGCTTCTTCAGGAGTGATGTTAGAACTGAACTGTAATGGATCAAAAAAGAAATCAATATACAGCAATGGTCATTGCAAAAGCAATAATAAATACAATTCTGTAGAGTTTGTATAAATTAACAAAAAAATTTTTGTGATATGAAATTTTAAAGGTAGAAATATCCAAGGAAAATAATAAAGTGGACAATCAATATTGACAATATAGCAGTTCCTAATTATCAAATATTTCAGCAGAAGGGAAGCGCAACAAGAACTTACCTCAACTTGTCAAATTAAAAGTAAAAACACATCAAAATGAGTCAATCAAGTGGATGGAAACCTTCTTCGGATCATCCTAAGAAGATCATTTCAAGATTGATGCACCAAACAGTCCCTGAAAACCATAATCAATATAAAGCTATATAAGGCTCTTTATACTTGAATCATTGTGGGGATGAACTCAAGAAAATTTCATAAAAGAAAAATTCAAAAAGATAGGTTCATCTTTATAGAAAGTAATAATATTTACCTTTTAGGATTTTAAACAAAAAGCTGAATCAATTGGACTGACATAAATCAGTGGGCCTGAGTAACCAAAAGCAACCACTAGATGGCCTCCATTGCAATGAAGTGTATGGCCTCAAAATACAAGGAACCTGAGTTTCTATTGAGATGTAAGAAATTCAATCTAATGAGAAAGAAAAACAAAGAAACCAAAAATCAATTAGTCTCACTGTTTCTCCCCAATTTATAGGGTTAAATTAATTAATAATAAACTCTGCTCAATGAACCAAGGGTGTTTAAGAAAAAACACCTATTGAACAGAGTAAATACAATTAAAGGACATACCGCTTAGTGTTGCAATGGTCCGTGTTTCCCAGAGCCTGCAGCATGTGTGCTGCTTGTTGATCGTTTAAATGCAGACTGACATTTGTGGCTAGCACAGCCACGCTTTATATTTCACAGCAGAGCGGGTGCCAGCCAATGGCGTCCGCTCTGGTGGGGACACATGACCTCCCTATTGTTCCCATGATGTCTCTCCCAGCTGAGTGTCAGCTGACATGTCAGTGGGTGTGTGAAATATCAGATGTACTTGGAGACCAAGCCGCCATCTTGGATATGGGCGGTTTGCCCTTCTGTAATTGTTTGTTTATTTAACAGCGGACATGCATGCCGCCATCTAGAGTAAGGGAACATTTGCCCTTCTAAGATGGTTTGTATTGGTGGCCGCCACCGCTGTGTGCGGCAGGTAAATAACGAAACCAGCTGACTTAAAGAAGCAGAGGAGACAAAAAACGAGAGAAACAAAAACGGGGGGTAAATTAAATAGGACCACTATAAGCCAAGGGATCCAGCCACCCTGGAAAAGTATAGTGGTCCTACGTGTCCCTATGGTTTTTTCAGGGGACTTGATGATGAAAATCTGGGGGTGCATCAATTCATGAAAATTACAACATTAAAAAGTGGGATAATTCGCCTATAAAGATCTATTTGGGTGTGTTGTATTGCACAAAAACGGCCTATTACAGACCTTGTTGAGGATCAAGGTGCGCCCCCTGCTGTAAGAAATAGAAACTGTTACCTCCTATTTAACAGTGAAATACATGGTTTTGACATTGTGCACAATCATATCGTTCTTGAGGGGTGAAAAAAAAACCCAAACAATAAAGAACAAAATATTTTTTTTTTTTTCAAACAACATAAACCCTCCATGGTAGAAACGGGAAGGAGGAGAGAAGATTTCAGGGTTGAAACCCGAAAAAAGAAATCAAAAACAAATGAAAATGAATAATGGATGAATAAATGAAAAAAGCTATATGAAATAAAAAATAAAAATAAATATAAAAATAGGGTAACAAAAATACCTATAGAAAGGGCTTGAAACTAAAAGCCTCATTCAAGCCCGGGGGATGCAGGGCGGACAATGAATGGATCCACCTAGCCTCACGCTGTAGTAACAATTTGTCATAATCACCCCCTCTCTCACCGGGGGGTATGTGCTCCAAAGCAAAGAACTTCATTTTTGTGGCATTGAAATTATGATGGATTCCTACATGGAGGCTAATCGGACTTTCCATCTTTTTTTTATTTATCAGATATTTATCAGATATTTTTATTTATCAGACTCTTAAATCGGACAACCCTCGTACCCCCACCTTATATGCCTTGCCTAAGGTACACAAAAACCCCATCAACCCACTGGGCAGACCTATCGTGTCAGGGAATGGTTCACTTACCGAACACGCTAGTCAATTGGTAGATGACTACCTTAGACCACATGTTCAAAATTTGGTATCCTATCTACAGGATACTACTGATCTCTTGCGAGCGCTAGATGACCTTAACGTCCCGGAGGGGGCTTGGCTGGTCTCATTGGATGTAGAGGCTCTTTACAATTCGATCCCTCATGATCGAGGGGTCAAGGTTGTGGAGGGCTTCCTCTCCGCTGACCCCGATCCTCCCTCCGAATATAGTCAATTTATCTTGAGACTACTGGACTTTGTACTATCTAACAACATCTTTTTGTATGGTGGCTCCCACTACCTCCAGGTACAGGGTGTGGCAATGGGGACCAAGTGTGCCCCCACATACGCCAACCTGTACCTGGGGGGGTGGGAGCAGACACTATTTCACCAGGAGGACATGCAGATATATACAGGGCCAGATTAAGAACATCATGGGCCTGGTGCTGAGGATTTTGGTGGGGCCTTTTAGGCTGCATTCACACCTCCGCGACAAGTAACGCCGCGTACGCGGCGTATTTTGCCGCGAATAGTGTAACTTTTTTTTTACAAATCCTTCCTATTGCTTTGTATGGCCGAACGCCAATGCCGCCTGAAAAAAAGGGTCCGGGACTTTTTTTCATGCCGCAGGTGTACGGCGTCTATGAGATGTGAACCATCTCATAGACAGCAATGGGAGTTCTCCCCTCCAGCGGCACGAGCGGCCGGCGTCGGGCGTTTTGTCGCGGAGGTGTGAATGGGGTGTAATAAATAATAAATAAATGCGTGGGAATGACATGAACGCAGCCCAGCCAAGGCAAGTGACCAAAGGCGCAGAACCCAGAAGGAAGACCGGGTGAAGATGGAAGTGTCCAGGCCCCGCCTGATTCATCGCAGCACTGGAGGGCTCAGTATGAAAATTGAAGTGTACACTAATGTGCTAATATGCTGTGCATACTTGTATCTTGTGGCATAACCTACCCCAGGGCCTCTAAAAAGTAGTAATGTCAGGAAAGTTTACTACCGCTTTATTATCACAGGATCCCAGGAGCCTCTCATGGGGCCCTCTACTGACCCGGTGGACGGTGGCCCTTGGGCAGTGCCTAAGTGCACAGTTGCCAACATTTAAAAAATATTTTCAGGGCCACTTTTTTATATAAGTGCTATATTTAGAGTAGCTGAGATCCCCGATGTTCCTCTATACATCATAGTAGTAATCACAAAATTAAATGAGTACTAATAATGGGGCAGAACAAATATGAGAACTGATATTTCCTTTAGTTGAACTAATAAAAGTGTGTCCATTCTAGAGCTGGTAACATTGAGGATATTCAGTATAATTTTAAAGAACTGTTTTTGTGGGTAAGCGACATAGGGGAGGAGTATGGACGGTATATAAGTGGGAAGTATGTGCAGGTGAGGGAGAGGAATGTGGAGGGTCTAACAGTGGGCACTATGTACAGGAGAGGAGTACAAAGGGTACGGAAAAAAGCACTATGTACAGGAGAGGAGTGTGAAGGGTATGACAATGGGCAGTATGTACAGGAAGAGTGAGGGGGTATGACAGAGGGTAGTACGTACCAGAGAGAAGTGTGGAGGGTATGATGGGGCAGTATGTACAGGAGAGGAGTGTGGAGGGTATGACAGTGGGCAGTATGTACAGGAGAGGAATGTAGAGAGGTATGATAGTGGGCTCTATGTATAGGGGAGGAGTGTGGAGGGTATGACAGTGAACACTATGTATAGGAGAGGAGTGTGGAGGGTATGACAGTGGGCACTATGTATAGGAGAGGAGTGTGGAGGGTATGACAGTGAGCAGTATGTACAGGAAAGGAGTGTGGAGGGTGCGACAGTGGACACTAAGTACAGGAGAGAAGTGTGTGACAGCAGGCACTATGTACAGGAGAGGAGTGTGAAGGGTATGACAGTGGGCGCTATGTATAGGAGAGGAGTGTGAAGGGTATGACAGTGGGCACTATGTACAGGAGAGGAGTGTGTAGGGTATGACAGTGGGTACTATGTATAGGAGAGAAGTGTGGAGAGTATGACAGTGGGCACTATGTACAGGAGAGGAGTGTGGAGAGTATGACAGTGAGCACTATGTACAGGAGTGGAAGGATATTTAGGGACTGAGTAGTGGTTAAGCGGGTCATACATGGATTGAAATTACGCCAATTATGCAGAGACCAGCCATAGTCAATCTATGTATGGGCTAGCTGGTTTTACACAAGTCAATCTATTAATCAACTTGAGTACAACCAGCCTGTTTTTTTTTTTCTTAAAACAATCAGTGCTGCCAGCTAAAGTTAGCAACACTGATCATTGTACGCACAGGCAGAACACAATAACACTGCAGGAGTGATTCCCCCATCCACAGGTCAGCAGGTGAGAGGGTGTGTGGGGACAGGCTGGGGAGAGATAGTAGTCAGTGGCTGGGTAGGCACTGGTAGTATCAGAGCCAGATACACACAGGTTACATACACCACGATTGTTAGAGCGAGAACAATAATTCTAGTACTAGACCTTCTCTGTAACTCTAAACATGTAACCTAAAAAAATTGAAAGCATCGCTTAGGATACCAAAAAAAATTGTGCTAACTTAACTAACTAACTGTTTTTTTAATGAATGAAACATTTTTTTCCAAAAAAACATGTTTGAAAAATTGCTGCGCAAATACGGTGCTAGAGCTGCACAATTAATCGTTAAAAAAATCGTGATCTCGATTCAACCCCCCTGACGATCTTCAATGCAGAGTTTGCTGATTCTTTCATATAACAAGTGGAGAGACTTTCAGCTGTCAAAAGAAAATATCTGGGCAGTCTGCCAAGTTTTTAACAGGAAACATTGTAACTGACACTTCCTTCTTAGATCAAAGGGATACACTTCTGTGTGTAAAGAACAAATCTGGGCAGTCTGCGAAGTTTGTAAACAAAATGAAACATTGTAACTAACTAACATTGTAACTAAATTTAACCACTTAAAGTCCAACACTTGTTTCTTAAGTTAGAAAGCAATATTATTTGCTAGAAAATTACTTGGAACTGCCAAACATTATATATATTTTAGCAGAGACTCTAGGGAATACAATGGCTATTGCTGCAATATGTTATGTCACACTGCATTTTCCCACTTCAATGAATAATAAAAACCATAAAAACAAAACAGTGAAGTTAGCCCATTTTTTTTTTTGTTTGTTTTAATGTGAAAGATGATGTTACGCCGCAACAATCGTGAGAGAATCGTGATCTATCTTCTAAGCAAAAAAATTGCAATTCTCATTTTAGCCAGAATCGTGCAGCTCTGTACCCTGCAACATAAAAAGTGCAAAGACCACCATAGAGTAATTTTCTAGCAAAAAACAAATGATGATTTTTACATGTAGTAGAGAAGTGTCAGAATTGGCCTGGGTGGCAAGGGGTTAATTACCATGAGTAATATACAAATAATTATTATAAGCACTGTGATCCTATCAGTCTGCTGCAGTGTGTCAGCTTGTATTTATATTGGCCGCTCTGAATGTAGCTTCTGACAGGCTGTGCAAGCAGGCCCGTATCTCCGGAACCATAAATGATAGCCGTCCCATATTTTACCAGTTGTGGGGTTTCTGTCACCTCTGGTCATCGAGCTACAACCCCCCAAATTCGATCTTAGAAAAAAAAATTCTTAAAAAAAAAAAAAAAAACAATTTTTTTTTTTTGGGCAAATGGGCCTATCTTGAGAAAGGGGCCTGGAGCTGCAGCTCCATCAGCCCCATTGTTAATCCGGCCCTGGATATATATGAACCATATACCAATTTGGAGAAGGTTCATCGACAATGTCTTCTTCATCTGGACCGGTCCCTATGTTGAACTTCTTCAATTTATCGATGGTCTCAAGATCAATGAATATAATTTACATTTTACCTTTGAAACCAGTCGTACAAATCTAATTTTTCTTGATTTAAAAATCAGTGTGGATGAAAATGGCAATGTGGGAACTTCATTGTTCCGCAAACCAATTTCAGGCAACTCGCTGTTACACGCGGAAAGCTCTCACCCAGGGCCTTTGGTATCCAGTATACCATATGGCCAATACCTACGGCTACGCCGAAATTGTAGTGACACTTCTAGCTTTGAAGTAGAGGCCAAAGCTTTAAGATTAAGATTCCTTAACAGGGGATACAGCAAGACATGTCTAAAAAAAGCTTACGTGCGAGCAAAAAAGCATGAGCGCAAATCGCTCCTTTATGACTCCAAAATTAAAAAGGAAAATCCCGGGATTAGGATGATTACCCGATACTCCGGGCATCATCAAAAATTCCGAGGAATTCTCCAAAAATATTGGCATCTCCTGTTGGGTGATGATCAGGTTGCGAAACACATTAAAACTTTCCTGGAGATCACCTTCAGGAGATCACAGTCTTTACGTGACAAATTAGTGCATAGTCACCACTGTTCAAAAACCAAACCCAGAGTTGGCCTGGTGGGTACCCAACCATGCCACGACTGTTCATTTTGTGGATTTGTCCATTCTGCAGCATCTATTTTGCTGCCGAATGGACGCATCCACAAACCTTCATTTTTTGCCACTTGTCAATCTGTGGGAATTGTTTATATTATGACATGTGAGTGCGGATCATTTTACATAGGAAAAACAAAGCGTCCCTCTTTTCACAGGATCAGGGATCATGTGAGCCTGATAAATAATAATAAAAAAAATAAAATAATAAAAAATATAAAAAAAAAAAAAGATGGAAAGTCCGATTAGCCTCCATGTAGGAATCCATCATAATTTCAATGCCACAAAAATGAAGTTCTTTGCTTTGGAGCACATACCCCCCGGTGAGAGAGGGGGTGATTATGACAAATTGTTACTACAGCGTGAGGCTAGGTGGATCCATTCATTGTCCGCCCTGCATCCCCCAAGCTTGAATGAGGCTTTTAGTTTCAAGCCCTTTCTATAGGTATTTTTGTTACCCTATTTTTATATTTATTTTTATTTTTTATTTCATATAGCTTTTTTCATTTATTCATCCATTATTCATTTTCATTTGTTTTTTATTTCTTTTTTCGGGTTTCAACCCTGAAATCTTCTCTCCTCCTTCCTTTTTCTACTATGGAGGGTTTATGTTGTTTGAAAAAAAAAAATATATATTTTGTTCTTTATTGTTTGGGTTTTTTTTTTCACCCCTCAAGAACGATATGATTGTGCACAATGTCAAAACCATGTATTTCACTGTTAAATAGGAGGTAACAGTTTCTATTTCTTACAGCAGGGGGCGCACCTTGATCCTCAACAAGGTCTGTAATAGACCGTTTTTGTGCAATACAAAACACCCAAATAGATCTTTATAGGCGAATTATCCCACTTTTTAATGTTGTCATTTTCATGAATTGATGCACCTCCAGATTTTCATCATCAAGTCCCCTGAAAAAACCATAGGGACACGTAGGACCACTATACTTTTCCAGGGTGGCTGGATCCCTTGGCTTATAGTGTTCCTATTTAATTTACCCCCCGTTTTTGTTTCTCCCGTTTTTTGTCTCCCCTGCTCCTTTAAGTCAGCTGGTTTCGTTATTTACCTGCCGCACACAGCGGTGGCGGCCACCAATACAAACCATCTTAGAAGGGCAAATGTTCCCTTACTCTAGATGGCGGCATGCATGTCCGCTGTTAAATAAACAAACAATTACAGAAGGGCAAACCGCTCATATCCAAGATGGCGGCTTGGTCTCCAAGTACATCTGATATTTCACACACCCACTGACATGTCAGCTGACACTCAGCTGGGAGAGGCATCATGGGAACAATAGGGAGGTCATGTGTCCCCACCAGAGCAGACGCCATTGGCTGGCACCCGCTCTGCTGTGAAATATAAAGCGTGGCTGTGCTAGCCACAAATGTCAGTCTGCATTTAAACAATCAACAAGCAGCACACATGCTGCAGGCTCTGGGAAACACGGACCATTGCAACACTAAGCGGTATGTCCTTTAATTGTTTTTACTCTGTTCAATAGGTGTTTTTTCTTAAACACCCTTGGTTCATTGAGCAGAGTTTATTATTAATTAATTTAACCCTATAAATTGGGGAGAAACAGTGAGACTGATTGATTTTTGGTTTCTTTGTTTTTCTTTCTCATTAGATTGAATTTCTTACATCTCAATAGAAACTCAGGTTCCTTGTATTTTGAGGCCATATACTTCATCGCAATGGAGGCCATCTAGTGGTTGCTTTTGGTTACTCAGGCCCACTGATTTATGTCAGTCCAATTGATTCAGCTTGTTGTTTAAAATCCTAAAAGGTAAATATTATTACTTTCTATAAAGATGAACCTATCTTTTTGAATTTTTCTTTTATGAAATTTTCTTGAGAGTTCATCCCCACAATGATTCAAGTATAAAGATCCTTCTATAGCTTTATATTGATTATGGTTTTCAGGGACTGTTTGGTGCATCAATCTTTAAATGATCTTCTTAGGATGATCCGAAGAAGGTTTCCATCCACTTGATTGACTCATTTTGATGTGTTTTTACTTTTAATTTGACAAGTTGAGGTAAGTTCTTGTTGCGCTTCCCTTCTGCTGAAATATTTGATAATTAGGAACTGCTATATTGTCAATATTGATTGTCCACTTTATTATTTTCCTTGGATATTTCTACCTTTAAAATTTCATATCACAAAAAAAATTTTGTTAATTTATACAAACTCTACAGAATTGTATTCATTATTGCTTTTGCAATGACCATTGCTGTATATTGATTCCTTTTTTGATCCATTACAGTTCAGTTCTAACATCACTCCTTAAGAAGCTCTCACGAGCGAAACATGTAGAGAGATCTGCAACAAGTTGTTATGTGGAACTGAAGTTTCTATGTTATACACTTCAGCTGGTCTTGTATTGATTTCTATATATATTTTTGTACTATTTAAAATTTTTATTAAAAAAATCTTTTCTATTTTTCTAAAAACCATTGTGTCTTTCACAATCTATTTGCACCGCATAATAGTCCCAGGGTCCCCAGGTACCCTACTTCCCTCTTTTTATACATACCATTAATGGGATGAGGTGCTTTTTCAATCTGAGGATCTGTTTGTCCATATAAATACTGTGAACCATTCAAAAGACTCATTATGCCTCATAGATTATACGTTGGGGTGTTAGCTTTCCAAAATGGGGTCAGTTTGTTGGTAATTCCATTGTCCTGGTGTTCCAGGGCCTTCAAAACTGTAATAGGTAGTCAACTAGTTAGATGTGCAATTTATGCTCCTAGAACCCCTGATGGCGCTCCCTGCATGTTGGGCCTCTGTATGTGGCCAGGCAGTAAAAAAGTTTCACACATGGGGTATTGTTCTACTCAGGAGGAGTAGCAGAATGTATTTTGGGGTGTAATTTTTTCTATGTACATGCTATGTGTTGGAAATATCTTATCAATGGACAACTTTGTGTAAAAAAATGTGTTTTCATTTTTTTTTCCACATTTTCCAAAAACTGCTGGAAAAAAATAAACCGTTCAAAATACTCATTATGCCTCATAGATTATACGTTGGGGTATTAGCTTTCCAAAATGGGGTCACTTTGTGGGTAAATCCATTGTCCTGGTGTTCCAGGGCCTTCAAACGTGTAATAGGTAGTCAACTAGTTAGATGTGCAATTTATGCTTCTAAAACCCCTGATGGCGCTCCCTGCATGTTGGGCCTCTGTATGTGGCCAGGCAGTAAAAAAGTTTCACACATGGGGTATTGTTCTACTCAGGAGGAGTAGCAGAATGTATTTTGGGGTGTAATTTTTTCTATGTACATGCTATGTGTTGGAAATGTCTTATCAATGGACAACTTTGTGTAAAAAAATGTGTTTTCATTTTTTTTTCCACATTTTCCAAAAACTGCTGGAAAAAAATAAACCGTTCAAAATACTCATTATGCCTCATAGATTATACGTTGGGGTATTAGCTTTCCAAAATGGGGTCACTTTGTGGGTAAATCCATTGTCCTGGTGTTCCAGGGCCTTCAAACGTGTAATAGGTAGTCAACTAGTTAGATGTGCAATTTATGCTTCTAAAACCCCTGATGGCGCTTCCTGCATGTTGGGCCTCTGTATGTGGCCAGGCAGTGAAAAAGTCTCACACATGGGGTATCGTTTTACTCAGGAGGAGTAGCAGAATGTATTTTGGGGTGTCATTTGTGGTATGCACATGCCATATGAGAGAAATAAGCTATTACAATGACAATTTTGAGAATTTTTTTAATAGAAAATAAAAATCTTAATTTTGCAAAGTATTGTGGGAAAAAATACAACTTCAAATAACTCACCATGCCTCTTACTAAATACCTTGGAATGTCTACTTTCCAAAAAGGGGTTATTTGGGGGGCATTTGTACTTTCCTGGCTTGGTAGGGTCCCAAGAAACGAGATAGGCCTTCAGTACATCAGGTGTGATCAGATGTGATAATTTTTTATGATTTGCACTATAGATTGTAGACTCTAAGGGCTAAATCCTAAAAAAGGTGCCTAACTTAACTTTCAGCAGTTAAGTTACACTGACTTAAAATTTCTACCTAAGTGCCTGATCCACAAAGCACTTACCTAGAAATTACACGCCGTGTAACTTAAGTGCCTCCGTCGCAAGGCGGTCCTCCTCTCCGGGGGGCGTTTAAAACTTAAATGAGGCGCGCTCCCGCGCCGGCCGTACTGCGCATGAGTGTGACGTAATTTTCCCGACGTGCAGCGCGCGAACGTAATTTACGCCGGGCTTTGTGGATTGCGACGGGACACTAAAGTTGCGACGGGTGAAAAAAAATATACGCACCGGGAAAACAAATAGTTTTCTAAAAAATTGACAGCGTCGCTCAGCATGCATTCCTGAGAGGGAGAACTCCATGCCAATTTTCAAAGAAAAAACCGGCATGGGTTCCCCCCCCCCAGGAGCATACCAGGCCCTTAGGTCTGGTATGGGTTGTAAGGAGACCCCCCCTACGCTGAAAAATCGACGTAGGGGGTCCCCCTACAATCCATACCAGACCCGTATCCAAAGCACGCTACCCGGCCGGTCAGGAATGGGAGTGGGGACGAGCGAGCGCCCCCCCTCCTGAGCCGCATGCCCTCAACATGGGGGGGTTGGGTGCTCTGGGGCAGGGGGGCGCACTGCGGGCCCCCCCACCCCAGAGCACCCTGTCCCCATGTTGATGAGGACAGGACCTCTTCCCGACAACCCTTGCCGTTGGTTGTCGGGGTCTGCGGGCGGGGGGCTTATCGGAATCTGGGAGTCCCCTCAAATAAGGGGGCCCCCAGATACCGGCCCCCCACCCTAAGTGAATGGATATGGGGTACATCGTACCCCTACCCATTCACCTGGAGGCAAAAAGTTAAAGTTATTAAACACACAACACAAGGGTTTTTAAAATAATTTATTAGTCTGCTCCGGAGGCCCCCCTGTCTTCTTTATTAGCTCTAATACCAGGGGGGGCTTCTTCTTCCACTCTCCGGGGGTCTTCTCCGCTCTCCGGGGGGGGTTTCTTCTTCCGCTCTCCGGGGGGGTCTAACAACTTGCAATTCGTTGTTATCACTTTTGTGGCCCCCAAGCCCCGCACAGGGTAAGGATGAGCTCGGTGTTTTAATATACTTCCTCTAATCCCTGAGCACCTCTCACTGATAAGCTGGGCGTGTTGCTGGGGTGTGTTCCAAAGCCCATTGAGAAGCTGACAGCGCGCATCACCAATAACAGACACTAAGGGCCAAATTCACGTAGAGCGGCGTATATATAGACCGGCGTAGCGCATTTCTGTTACGAACCATATCCACAGAGTATTTGCGCCCAAATTTGCGCCAGCGTAACGTAATTTCCGAGGGGTAAGGCGGGGTAATTGAAAGTGGGAAGGAAGTGGAAATGAAATGAGCCGTGACCCCATGCAAATGAAGGGCCGGCTGGCATGCGCATGCGCAATGGTGCTGACTCTGTTCATAGCCTCTCTGCGCATGCGCAGAACTCGGCCCGGCGCAATCAGTGAGATAGGAACTAGGCCAAGCATACTTAGTGAGATACACCCTGTGCTTAAATAGGCCCAGACAAACGCCCTTCCATTGCAAAAGTACATCCATTTGTTTCCCTTCCTGAAGCAAGGTGCTTTTGTTCTGTTGTCTGTGGCTGTTTGTTGGTTTGTGTAGGAGTGTTGTAGCAAAGATTTTTGTAGCAAAGATTTTTTGGAGAGTGTGATAGGAGATTGTATTAGCTGTCTGTTTGTTCTGTTTGATTTTGGTGTTTGTTTTTTGCTGTGTGTTTTTGTGTCTGTGTGTGCTGTTTGTTTTTGTGTCTGTTTGGTGCTGACTGTTTGGTGGTGATATGGCACCAAAGAAGAGGAAGTTAAACTTCTCTGTCCGGGAGAAGCAGATTCTTGCCAGGGCCATTTCCCGTCATGGGCGATATTTGCATGGCCCTGAGAGCCGGGACATCACCCCAGCCAGGAAGAAGCAGATCCTGCAGAACATTACTTATAAGATCAATGCGGACCGTCAGTGGGATCTCCAAAAAGATCAATGACCTCCGCCGCGTGGTCCGTGATAAGCTAGCCAAGCTTACAGCCCATTCCAGGGGCACTGGACCACCATCAGGCTGACTGAGGAGGAGTGGGCAGTGGCCCGGTGCTTCAACAGGCAGCAAGTGGTGGGCCTGCCTGGCTTTGACTCTGAGGAGGCCGTGAGGACAGGTACATTTTTTTTTTTTAATCTGGCGAGTAGCATGTGTGGGGGGAAGGGAATATGTGCCAAGTGTGTGGATCCTCCAACCTGTGTATGTTTTGTGTCATCCACAGATGGCCAGGAGGGTGCTGGGCCATCAGGCCAGTCTGCACCAACCCCCGGACATCAGGCTGCTGAAGTTCCCCAGGCAAGGCTGGAGTCCTCAGGGGAGGAGAGTGGCCACAACTCACCTCATGAGGAGGATGAGGTTGAGGAGGATCAGGTTGACATAGCCAGTGAGATACTTCTCCTTTTGGAGGAGTCTCCCCCTGTGGCTGGCAGCAGTCAGGCCACCATCAGGGGTAGCCCCTCCCACTCCTCCCCCAACAGGGCTCCCCCCAGGGGGCTCCCCATCTCCCAGGCCACAAGCCTCATCTGGAGGCAGTCAGGCCACCATCAGAGGTAGCCCCTCCCACTCCTCCCTCAACAGGTCTCCCCCCCCAGGGGGCTCCCCTCCTCCCAGGCCACAAGCCTAATCTGGAGGCAGGAAGGCCACCCAGAAGACCAGGGGGGTGGCAGACTTTCTGCCGGCCAATCTGCGGAGGGACCAGGCCCTTCAGACCCGCCATCTGGGTGAGGTCACCCAGACTTTGGCACAGATGGAGGACAGCCTGTCCTCCTGTCAGGGCACTGGCCTTTCACGGTCACATTCCCCAGTTGGCTCTGGGTGGAATCGAACCTAGGACCTCTCCATTACAGGTCCAGCTCTTTGCCTCTGAGCCACTGCTCAGTGTTATTCTGCTTGCTGTCCGTTGGAGCCTGGTTCTGAATCTGTACTACTGTGGACCAATCAGTGGCCTGAGCGGCCTATTTAAGCCACCCCCTTCCTCCTTGCTAATTGCTGGTTTGTTGTCAGCTTTACCTTGTTTGAAACACCTTGAAGAAACCTGAACCTTTACCTGTTTGACCCGGACCTGGACTTGACTACTCTTTTGCCTTCTCCTGCACTTGACCCCTGGATTGTTTATTGGACCTGCTGCCGTCTCCACTCCCTTTGACCATTGGCTTACTGACTTGGATTCTCTGCCTTCTGGAACCCCTGACCATTTGGCTTGCTTCTTGGATCTCCTGTTGTCCTGACCTGAACGGGCTCCCAGCCTTCTGGACTTTGTTTTTGCACCTGCATCTCTGCTACATCTACCACAGCTCCCCTGGTGTCTTCGCATCACATCTCCAGTGATTCTCGTCTTACCATCTTCCGCTGCTGGTAGCCGGTGCCTCTTTGTGCCCCTCCTTGCTGTTACCACCTCCAGGGGGTGAGGAGCACAGAGTCACAAAGGTAGCCGCCCTCGGCATCTCGGCCTCGGTGAGTACTTACCTTAACGGTCCTGACACCTCCATTAAGGACTCAGTGACTGAAGTGAGCTGCAACTCCTTGGCGTTCATAAACTGTTTTAATGAACTGCAGACTGCAACAGCAGGCGTGGGTCAGGAGTAGGGATGAGCTGAACATACCCGGGTTCGGTTCGCACCAGAACGTTCGAACAGACCGCGGGTTCGCACGAACATTTAGAACCCCATTGAAGTCTATGGGACTCGAACGTTCGAATTCAAAAACGCTAATTTTAAAGACCAATATTCAATTTAATGTTGGAAAACGTCTTTCAGAACCCACGTCTTGCCCCAGGGAACATGTATCAATGGATTTTTTTTTTTTTAAAACGGCCGTTTTTCCGGAGCAGCGATTTTAATGATGCTTAAAGTGAAAAAAAAAATGAAAAATTCCTTTAAATATCACACCTGCTGTGTGTTTATAGTAGTGGCACGTGTTTAGAAATGTCCCTGCACAACATGAAATTATTATAAGAACAAAGTAATTTAATACTGCTTGCGCACGTGCTGTGTGGCAACAATATCTCGATTATTTTAGGGGTGGTGGGGGGGCCATTATTTTTTTGTGAAAGCAAAATTGTAGAAAAAAGGGCACCCCTCAAACATACTGGCCCAGATTCAGAGAGCAATTGCGCCTGCGTAACCATAGTAACGCAGCGCAATTGCTTCGTTGCCCAGGCGTAACTAGTTCTCCTGATTCAGAGAGCTTGTTACGCCGACTGCAGCCTAAAATCTGCGTGGCATAAGGCTCTTATGCCGCGCATATCTTAGGCTGCATTCTAGCGATGACCGCTAGGGGGTGCTCCCATTGTGATCAGTGTATAGTATGCAAATTGCATCCTAACACCGATTCACAACGTTGCGCGAGCCCTGCGTACGCAAATTACGTAGTTTGCGTACGTCGGGTTTCGCGTAAGGTTGCACATCCTAATAGCAGGCGCAGGCAATGCTATAGGATATCCGTCGTTCCTGCGTCGCGACGTTCGAAATTTACGTGATTTGCGTAAGTGATTCGTGAATGGCGCTGGACGCCATTCACGTTCACTTTGAAGCAAATGACGTCCTTGCGACGTAATTTGCCGCAATGCACGTCGGGAATGTTTCCCGACGGAGCATGCGCTCTACGCTCGGCGCAGGAGCGTGCCTAATTTAAATGATTCCCGCCCCCTACGGGATCATTTACATTAGGCGCCCTTACACAGGGGCACAAAAATTTGTCCTTAGGCACAATACAACACTGCAACCCCTCCCAATAACTCTAATTTTAAGCGCAACAAGGAGGCACGTGCAAAGTATTGCATCAAAAATTGTTATTAGACGCCCCTGTTACACAGGGGCACAAAAAAAATTTCCGTAGGCACAACACAACACTGCAACCCCTCCAAATATCTGTAATTGGAGCGCAACAAGGAGGCACGTGCAAAGTATTGCATCAAGAATTGTTATTAGGCGCCCCTGTTAAACAGGGGCAGAAAAATTGGTCCTTAGGCACAACACAACACTGCAACCCCTCCCAATAACTGTAATTGGAGCGCAATAAAGAGCCATGTGCAAAGTATTGCATCAAAAACTGCGTTGAGTTGGTTTGTAAAATGCACACGCGCAGTAAGAGCGACTGCGTTCAAGTGCTATGTAACAGCACACACACAGTGACACCAACTGCGTTTAGGTGGTATTAAACAGCACCCGCGCAGTAAGAGCGACTGCGTTCAGGTGCTATGTAACAGCACACACGCAGTGACACCAACTGCGTTTAGTTGCTATTAAACAGCACACACGCAGTAAGAGTGACTGCGTTTCTGTGCAATTCAATAGCCCACTTGTATTAACAGCGACTGCGTTTCTGTGCAAATAAATTGCACACGTGCAGTAACAGGTAATGCGTGTATGTGCAATTAACTAGCACACGTTGAATAACACGGAGTACTATGTTTAAGCTAATCCCTAATGCAGGCAATACAACACGTTAGAGCTCCTGCCTGACAGATACTAATAGCAGATCTAGCTGAGCTATACAGTTTATAAATATATTGACAACTCCTAGGGATGTGAATATATTCTCTACAAACTGTAGATTTAACTATACTGACTAGCCTTCCTGCTCTATCTATCTATCTGGTAGAAAAGACACTGTGGGGCTGATTTACTATGCTCTGTGCGCTGCGCTGGTTCATGCGTTAATTAGTACTCCGGGTGAAGCCTTAATTAGGCGCATGAACCAGCGTAGCAGCCGGCGCATTGAAAGTAATATGTAAAGCCGCGCCTATCTCCCTGTAAGAACGTTAAATTAATAACTAATATTCTTATAGCTTCAAGGGCGTATCTGAATGAAGATCATTCATAGTCAGGTTGATTTGAAAATAACGTGTGAGTTTATTGTCACACAGGTGGCATCACAAACACAATGAAAAATAGTATAAAGTTCAGTTTAGCGTAGATGAAAATATCTGGAATTGGATCGATAGTATTGTAGCAAGCTTATGAAAGCATGTGTGCAGCCTCAGGCATGTTGTCTTCTGAGATTTTCCAAAGTGATGCCGGAAGAAACAGGAAATGACGTTTGACTTCTGGCTTCAGCTGTTCTCCTAGTCAATATGTCAGTATGTCAGTGTTGTCTTTCAAAGAGGGTGTGAATGAGTGTGTCTTAGTTTAAGTGTGATGTAAATGTGAGTGAGTATCAGTGTGTCCTGTAACTGTGTGGTGCAAATGTGTTCAGCCTTCTTTAAAGCAAAGCTTAAATATATGTTACAAGTGAACGTCATGACCTCATACGGCCCAGGCTTAGACCCTTGTATGGCAAATATTAATATCTGCTAGGTTCAGCAATATGAAGATCTTAGTACAGAGTCGTATGGAGTTTGATTGACAGGCACACATGTGACACTCTATACTTAGAGTAGTGTGCTTGATGATGCAATGTCATAGAACATATATTATCAGCTATAAAGCTATAACTTCATTAAGTAACTATATACTAATACATATCAGTATGACTAAGACTTCACTTAAACTAGCTCTAAATAATTAAACAACAATATCAAATAAATAGCTAAGTTATGGATAATCTGTGATTTTAACTTTAAAGCATGTAAAAACATGTCAGCTCTGACACATGAACTCTATGTGTATACTTATCTGTTAGCCTGCTGACCTCCTGAACTCATGTCAACTTTGGACATAGTAGAACAACTGCCTGACATTCAAATCTTATGTCATTCTCAAATCGGCTATCCGTAATGCTCAGTTTTGGATAGAAGAATTATGTCATATCAATTGATCAAGGTCATTCATTCATACCTAATTATTATGATTAATCATAAATCAAAATATGTTTTGCAAGCTTGCCATGAATTGCCGAATTATGAATTTGGAATAATATTCTAACAATCCCCCCTGAATTATGATTAATCATACTAAATCATTTAATACACACATACATACATTCATATCTCATTTTCTCCACCTTGTATCAAACGATTGGACACGATATTCCTCAGAACTGAAGCAACTAGAAATTTTCCTTTTCCTAAATGCTTTACTCTTTACTTTTAACTCTTCTTAGATCTACCTTATCAAAATCTTACCAGAAATAATGGTATAGATTTTAAAAATGTATAACATAATGATGACTAATATCAATAATTATTAATATTAATAATAATAATAATAATAATAATAATGAAAATTATTATTATTAAAATAAGTAAATAATGCAATAATATATTTCCATATATGTGCTCAAATAATATTTTAGCTCTTTGGAAATATACTTTATACTCTAAAACTTTCATAACTTTCCATTGTTCTATTAATGATATGTTTCTTAAGTTATGAACACAAAATGTTCTATTAACTAGAATGAGTGTGCTAACATTCAATATGTGAATAAATAAAAATAAATAAAAATAATAATCCTAACTTCATGTGAACATTAATATCATAATAATTGGATAATCAAAAAATGTATATGTATATGTGGACAAATGTTTCAGTCCTAAATTGTTTATCTATAGTAGATAGATAATGTTCCTTTCTATTAATGTTTCTTCATGAAATGTCTTTAAAATGTCTTCTTCAAGTTCCGTTAGAAAAACCTTGATGAATAAGATAAAATAGTTCATAAATATGAAATATAAATCTTTTGTCAAATATTCTTCCAAAAAGGATCTCTTCTTTAACTTTGAATTTCTCTTTGCTCTTTATAGAAGCTTGTTATCCTCCATATTTGTTTGATTTTAGATGCCATATCTGTAAAAGAGAGGCAGTATCATTACTCAGGAATAAAATATTTATATTAATTCTTGTACATTTTCATATTTTTTCAACAAATATTAAAACATTATGAGACAATAACTTTGTGAATTTGCTAAAACTATATGTGAAATACTATCTCATATTTTATTCAAAGAGATTTTCTGTGTGACTATATACTTCTATGTACTTCTGTGTATTGTCCTTATTCTGTCTAAAAATAACCTAAATTATAAAATATATGTACTGTGAGGTTTAGGTATGTCAGGACGCAATATTTCATTTTTCCGGTCATGATACAAATTCTATTTCTAACGAACAAAGTTAGATTTCATATCACCCCAGAGATGACAATGGACTATGCCTTTGTTCTCACCTCTAAACGATTAGAAATATGCGTAACTGTATTCTGTGTTGGAGTTCTTACTTTAGTGTCAGAGTGTTCTGCAAGTACTTCAATGCATTTCTCAGCTCTTACGCTGGAAATCTGAGATAAAGACTTCTCAGCTACAGCTGTATAAACATGTGCTGGTGTAAATTTCAGTAGATGTCTTTCGTTCCCATCTATCTGAATGTGTATGGGTAATAAAGCTCTGAACCATAAAGGATATATTTTCTTAATTTCACTAAAATTACCTTCCTCAAAAATACCTTTTAATGAACAGTCAGGTGTCCGTACAATGGTTTTGTTTGATTTTACTATGCTCTCTGTAACTTTAATTGCATAGTAAACACTTAGAAGTTGCTTCACACCTGGCTCAAAAGTTTTTTCCAAAAATGATAAAACTCTGGAGAAATAGGCAATTATTTTCTCCTTACCTTCTTGTAACTGAAACAATGTTACTGAGATGGCATTCTCAGATACATGAGTTTTCAAAACAAACGATGTTTCAGAACAGACCTTTATTGTACTTAATGCTGGAGCATTCTGCAAATCTTTTTTCAACACTTCAAAAGCATTTTTCTCATTTGGACCCCACTGGTCAACTATATTACCTTTATTCCTTAAAAGATTATATAGTGGATTAACTTTTTCTGCGAAACAATGTACAAACTCTTTGCAATAATTTATTTTATGCAAAAATTTATGCACTGCCTTGTAAGTTGTTGGAGTTGGGATAACAGTAATATCCCTAACTGTTTCTTGCAACAATTGTCTCTTTCCTTGACTAATTTGCATGTGAAGGAATTTCACTTGACTTTTCATCAGCTGAACTTTTGTTGTGTTTAATTTTAAACCTTCAGCTTGTAACATCATAAACAATTCAGACAAAAGAGCCATATGTTCATCGATATTCTGAGTACTCAGCAAAATCGTATCCACGTGCTGACAAATGCAATCTGGCCTAGAAAATTTAGAAAGTATTGTTGCTATAGTTTCATGAACTATACCATCACCAATACCTAGATCAGGTATTAATCGAGTGAACGTATAAGTCTCTTTTCTGAATGTGAACGCAAGTTTGTATTGACAACTTTTAGTTAAAGGAATGGAAAAATGGCTACCAGCGATTTCTAGTACAGAAAACACTTTGTTCTCAACATTCAAATGTAATTTTATGTTAGATTTATCAGGAAGAACTGGGCAATTTGTGATTTGTTTATCCAATGTTCTTACGTCAACTGATAAAGAATATGAATTATCAATATTTTTGATAGGCCAAATACAGTTATTTACCACTGATTTAGCTTTCTTTACAATTCCAAGTTGTACAAATTCTTGAATAATATCAGAAAGTGGACCAATTGATTCTGGTGGTAACTCACTCTGATCAAGAGGTTCTGGATCCTTTCCTTCAATATTTAATTCGGCACTTTTCAAAGTTCCAAAGTCATTTTTGAACTTTGACCACAAACTTGGAAAAGATTGTACCACTTCCTTTAAAGCACAATTTTCATCAATATCAGGCCACTTTTGTTCTGTAGACATATTGGTAACGGAACCAACATTACGGTATACAGAGGGATCAATCAGCACTGATTTGGGCCTAGATGGATCTTTCCAAATACTTCTATTAGCCAAATCAATCACCCACTTTTGTTTATTGATTACATCAATGCCAAGTATATTCTCTGCTTCGTGACAGACCCAAATGTTAATATTAGTTTTCACTAATCCAGGTACTTCAAATGTTACATTGGATACCTGTCTAGCAGTGGAATTACCTGTATTATTAAAACCCACTATATTACACATAGGAGAATTTGGTTTCACAGGTATGTTTTCTTTAATAAGGGTAATCTCAGATCCACTGTCTAAGAAACAATTAATATGTTTACCATTTATCAAACATTGTAAATATGGCCTCCCATTCTCGTCCAAAATAATTGGTGCTACATATTGTAATGGCAGAGAAATTGAATCCGGGTGTGATTCTATTTTTGGCAATGGCAATAAACCTTCTTTTTCAGTGACAGCTCCTTTTGCCATATTGTCTGAACTACTGTGAACAGTCAAATTACTGATCTGTTTGACTTCAGTGTCATAAGGCAATTCAGTCAAAATGTTATCTTGACATGAAAAATCAGGCTGTACAAAAACTGATTTTTCATACTCCATATCTTTAGTTCTTATTTGTAAGTCACTCTTAAACTTAAAGCAATGTTTTTTCATATGGCCAATTCCATGACAGTAAAAACACATCATGGGGTCGTCTCCTTGACTCACTTGACTGCACCTGTCCTTGTCATTCCTGCTAAGACCTGTCGTTTCTGACACGTCTGTAGCCTGACTATTTTTGTCACATTGAATAATAGAAACCTCGCGTGCGAGACTGCTTTGATTCAATTGTCTCCTAATTTTGTCAATGAAACTTACTATAGCATTTAAATTTTGACGTTCCAGTGCTATAGCGATTGAAGTTGGGTCAAGGTATTTAAATTTTTTTATGAAAGCCATTTTTAATCCTGGGTCAGTTTCATCATCTACTCCAAATATCATTTCATAAACCTTGCAAAATCTTGTTTTAAACCAAAATGGATCTTCTTCTGCAGTAGTCTGTAAAAGGTCTAGCATTTCTATGGTCGGTTTTTGTTCACCGGTCATACATAGCAATAATAGTCGCAATCTATCTGTGGCGTCATTTTGACCTTCATCATCACTAACAAGTGAATGGATTCGTTTAGCAAAATTAACAGGAATCCACAACTGAAAAATGTAATTGCGTTGATCGTTTGAAAGATTAAAACGATCTGCAAACATTTCAAATAAATCCCAATTAGAAAATACAGTAGCCTCAACGTCATAAATAGGAAAGTCTTTTAGAACCTTCATCAGCTGATCATGAATTTGCAATTTAAGTTTTGCAGTCCTACATAATAAGTTTTTATGTTTCATTTCCATTTCATCAGTAGCATCAACATTCTCTATTTCCGAACTTTCCGGAAAATAAGATTGTAGCTTTGACTTGGTTTCAACCTTTTTGTCATCTGTATTTATTACAGCAATCTGTTTACTGTCATTTTGTAACTCTGGCAAAATCATGTTTTTAGATCCTAATTGTTCCTCAAGATTTTCTATGTAATTACACAAAATCTCACAGTTAGAACAACTGAGAGCATCCTGGGACACATTTTTATGTATTCCTGTGTTCTGTACATTATTTGTCTCTGTCTGGTTTCGTGTACACACATTTTTGGCAGGTAAAATATTAATAATCATCTTATTAAAGATTCTTACCAATTTCAATACATTACTTATTTTCTTACGTAATTTATTCACAGTAAACCTGGATTTGTCTATCTGGACATTGGAATTTAAGCATTCTTGATACATATACAACCACAAGTGACTGTCATTTGGATAAAAAGACACATCTTTAAATTCTAGTTTACTATCTCTAGCTATTTCATCTATAAAATTCATAATTTTTTTACTCACCGTTATTAGAAAGATTTCTCGTCATCAACCGTCTGTTACTGGACTGTTGTCCACATCTGACGCGACACAAACGCCTCTTGCTTGATAGGTTCTGAACCGTCTTTTTTCTCGAGACTTGAATATTCGCAAAAACTGCGCCAATCTCTCCCCCCCTCATCAAGGGTCGAGATTTCCGTAAAAATAGAGATAAGACAGTACTTTCTTTGGCTCGCCACTGTAAGAACGTTAAATTAATAACTAATATTCTTATAGCTTCAAGGGCGTATCTGAATGAAGATCATTCATAGTCAGGTTGATTTGAAAATAACGTGTGAGTTTATTGTCACACAGGTGGCATCACAAACACAATGAAAAATAGTATAAAGTTCAGTTTAGCGTAGATGAAAATATCTGGAATTGGATCGATAGTATTGTAGCAAGCTTATGAAAGCATGTGTGCAGCCTCAGGCATGTTGTCTTCTGAGATTTTCCAAAGTGATGCCGGAAGAAACAGGAAATGACGTTTGACTTCTGGCTTCAGCTGTTCTCCTAGTCAATATGTCAGTATGTCAGTGTTGTCTTTCAAAGAGGGTGTGAATGAGTGTGTCTTAGTTTAAGTGTGATGTAAATGTGAGTGAGTATCAGTGTGTCCTGTAACTGTGTGGTGCAAATGTGTTCAGCCTTCTTTAAAGCAAAGCTTAAATATATGTTACAAGTGAACGTCATGACCTCATACGGCCCAGGCTTAGACCCTTGTATGGCAAATATTAATATCTGCTAGGTTCAGCAATATGAAGATCTTAGTACAGAGTCGTATGGAGTTTGATTGACAGGCACACATGTGACACTCTATACTTAGAGTAGTGTGCTTGATGATGCAATGTCATAGAACATATATTATCAGCTATAAAGCTATAACTTCATTAAGTAACTATATACTAATACATATCAGTATGACTAAGACTTCACTTAAACTAGCTCTAAATAATTAAACAACAATATCAAATAAATAGCTAAGTTATGGATAATCTGTGATTTTAACTTTAAAGCATGTAAAAACATGTCAGCTCTGACACATGAACTCTATGTGTATACTTATCTGTTAGCCTGCTGACCTCCTGAACTCATGTCAACTTTGGACATAGTAGAACAACTGCCTGACATTCAAATCTTATGTCATTCTCAAATCGGCTATCCGTAATGCTCAGTTTTGGATAGAAGAATTATGTCATATCAATTGATCAAGGTCATTCATTCATACCTAATTATTATGATTAATCATAAATCAAAATATGTTTTGCAAGCTTGCCATGAATTGCCGAATTATGAATTTGGAATAATATTCTAACACTCCCTATAGAAGTCTATGGGAGAAATCAAAAGTGTTATTAAAGGCTAATCTGCAAGTTTTGTCCTAAAAAGTGTTTGGGGACCTCAGTCCTGCCCCAGGGGACTAGTATCAATGTTTTTTTTTTTTTTAAAACAGCCGTTTTTTTGGGAGCAGTGAAATTAATAATGCTTAAAGTGAAACAATAAAAGTGAAATATTCCTTTAAATTTCATACCTAGGGGGGGTGTAATGTTAGCATGTAAAATAGCGCATTTTTCCCGCACTTAGAACTGCTTCTGCACAAAGTGACATTCAGAAGGAAAAAACGCCATTTAAAATTCACACGCGGCTATAATGAATTGTCGGCTCTGACAATTCGGACAGGATTAATTCATAAAACAAAAAAAAAATGTGTAGGGGTTCCCCCAAATTAAATTACCAGGCCCTTCAGGTCTGATATGGATATTAAGGGGAACCCCGCCGTAAAAAAAAACGTGCGGTTCCCGGAAAATATCCATACCAGGCCCTTCAGGTCTGGTGTGGATTTTAAGGGGAACTCCACCCCAAATGTAAAAAAAAAAAATGGCGTGGAGTCCCCCTAAAAATCCACACCAGACCCTTATCCAAACACATTAACCTGGCCGGCTGCAGAAAAGAGGGGGGGACAGAGTGCGGCCCCCCCCTCTCCTGAACCGCACCAGGCCACATGCCCTCAACATGGGGAGGATGTCCCCATGTTGATGGGGACAAGGGCCTCATCCCCACAACCCTTGCCCGGTGGTTGTGGGGGTCTGCGGGTGGGGGGCTTATGAGAATCTGGAAGACCCCTTTAATAAAGGGGACCCCCAGATCCTGCCCCCCCCTATGTGAATTGGTAATGGGGTACATTGTACCTCTACCATTTCACCCAAAAAAAATGTCAAAAGTGTTAAAAATGACAGTAGCCGGTTTTTGACAAATCCTTTTATTAAAATCTTCTTTTCTTCCATTCGGGTTTCTTCCGCTGCTTCTTTCTTGGGTCTTCTTTGTGAGGTGAGGTGTCTTCACCCTTTCTAATTCATTCACTTCCTGTCACATAGCCAAACAGGAAGTGAGGGTAAAACCTTACTAATATCTTTTCTTGGGGACACAGAGATCAATCTAAATAGTTTCCCATTATGTAAATTGCACTCTAGCATTTTGCTGTGTACACCCCAAATTATTAGGGATCTTGGACTTTGGGGTCCATTTACTAAAGGCAAATCCACTTTGCACTACAAGTGCAAAGCAAGGAAGAAAGAAAACAAAACAACTTTGCTTCTACAGGATTGGATGTTAAAACCATCAGTGCTTCCTCTCTGATTTTCAGCAACTATGCTTGTACTGCAGAGTGGCTTTGCCTTTACTAAACCCCAAACTAAATAATCATTTGGGGCAGGGATCCTCAAACTACGGCCCTCCAGCTGTTGTAGAACTACAAATCCCATGAGGCCTTGTAATGCACTGACATTCAGAGACATGACTAGGCATTATGGGAATTGTAGTTCCTGAACAACTGGAGGGCCGTAGTTTGAAGACCCATGATTTGGGGTGTACACAGCAGTGCTGGAGTGCAATTTGCTTAATGGGGACACTAGTTAGATTGACCTGTGTCCCCAAGAAAAGACACTGGTAGGGTTTTAACCTCACTTCCTGTTCAGCTGTGTGACAGGAAGTGAAGCCAATTTTAAGAAAAGGGACACAAAGCTCAACCCAAAAAAAAACACAAAGCAGGGGTTCTAACACTCACTTGGCTTCCCTCAAACACCCACAATTAGAATAGGATTGCCTTGCGCTAGATTTAAGCACAGTGCTGTAAATCAGCACGTCAAGCCTGTCCACCAATAGCAACCCCCCCCCCCCAGGCCATGTTTGCAGGTTTTACTTCATCTTGCACATGTGCTTTAAAAGACAGTCTGGACAGCAATTCTTGATAAGAGAAATCCACAAAACATGCCCTGTCGGGGGTACTTGAGGGCTGAGGACCACTGCAGAAAAAAGAAAATACTTACCAGTTTGTCTTTAATTTCCTGGAGATTAAACATGGCAAACATTTCATGCCTACACACCAGGAAAGAAGCTTAGAAAAAAATCACAGATAATTTGTTAGGTCCAAACCTATTTCAGCTGCAGCTGTCAAAATATAGCATGAAAAAGTAACAAAAAACAAACTTCCAAATTTTAA
This sequence comes from Rana temporaria, assembly GCF_905171775.1. Taxonomy (NCBI): domain Eukaryota; kingdom Metazoa; phylum Chordata; class Amphibia; order Anura; family Ranidae; genus Rana; species Rana temporaria. Next base: position 358,406,310 of record NC_053490.1, on the reverse strand, counting down.
AGTAATTTTTATTGGTCAACAAAACAAGGAAAGCAAAAAAAGACAAACAAACACACAAACAAAAATACATTTCAAAAATCAAAATAAACATAGTTTTAACGTCACAACATCTTGACAAATTTTTCATAAATTGTATAGACAAATACATCAAAGTGAACATCATTTAAAAATAAACAAAAACCATTGGCAAAATAAAAAAAAACATGCAACAAACCACATTTGTGTTTAGCAACAGCATTTCTGCCAGCCTGCCCCTTCTGAGGGCAGCTGAGGAATGATCGATCCATGCTTTTTATAACAGTGCTAGTAATGAAGCAATTGAAATCACATGAACAAATTGCAGTCTCTAGTTTGGGTGAGCTTGTAATTGCGCACACCTGGTATTAACCCAAACCACGCTCTATGAGCATCCAAGTGATTTTCACCTTTTAAAAAGAAAGGATATTTTTTTTCTAAATGTCTGAGCAGACTCAGTTCATCACACATGTAGGAACAAAGCTGCAATGGCATGAGAGCTTTTTTTTTTTTTTCCCCTGATCTGATGCTTTCCAGCCTGAAGGGGAGGTGTTAAAGACAGAAGTGAACACGCACATTTAATAATCTATTTGTGGGAAAAAAAAGGTTGCCAATTTTGTTTGGGAGCCACCTCGCACGACTGCGCAATTGTCAGTTAAAGCGACGCCGTGCCGAATCACAAAAACTGGCCCGGTCATTGACCAGCAATATGGTCCGGGCTCAAGTGGTTAAAAATTCACAAAACACTAAAGTTAGCCCAATTTTTGGTGATAATGTGAAAGATGATGTTACACCGAGTAAATAGATACCTTACATGTCACGCTTTACTATTGAAAACACTCCTGCAATGGGGCCAAAATTCAGTACTTGAAATTCCCCATAGGCGACCTTTTTTTTTTCAGGTTACCAGTTTATAGTTACAAAGAAGGTCTAGTGCTAAAAGTATTGCTCTCGCTCTAACGCACGCGTCAATACCTCACATGTGTGGTTTGAACAATGTTTATATATGTGGGCGGGACTTGCGTAAGTCCCGCCCACATATGTAAACACCGTTCAAACCACACATGTGAGGTATTGTCGCGTGCGTTAGAGCGAGAGTAATACTTTTAGCACTAGACTTTCTCTGTAGCTATAAACTGGTAACCTGAAAAAAAAAAAGGTTGCCTATGGGGAATTTCAAGTACTGAATTTTGGCCCCATTGCAGGAGTGTTTTCAATAGTAAAGCGTGACATGTAAGGTATCTATTTACTCGGCGTAACATCATCTTTCACATTATCACCAAAAATTGGGCTAACTTTAGTGTTTTGTGAATTTTTAACCACTTGAGCCCCGGACCATATTGCTGGTCAATGACCGGGCCAGTTTTTGTGATTCGGCACGGCGTCGCTTTAACTGACAATTGCGCAGTCGTGCGACGTGGCTCCCAAACTAAATTGGCAACCTTTTTTTTCCCACAAAGAGAGCTTTATTTTGGTGGTATTTGATCACCTCTGCGTTTTTTGAATTTTTAGAGCTATAACCAAAAATAGAGCGACAATTTAAAAAAAAAAAAAAAATAATAATTTTGACTTTTTGCTATAATAAATATCCCCAAAAATATATATTCTAAAAAATAAATAAATCCCTCAGTTTAGGCCGATACATATTCTACATCTTTTTGGTTCCAAAAAAATCGCAATTAGCGTTTATTGATAGGTTTTGGCAAAAGTCTCCAAAATATGGCATTTTTGTTATATTTTTTTTTGAACTAGTTATTGCGGCGATCTGCGATTTTTATCGGTACTGCGACATTATGGCGGACACATCGGACACTTTTTTGGAACCATTGGCATTTTTCTAGCGATCAGTGCTCTAAAAATGCATTGCTTACTATAAAAATGCCACTGGCAGGGAAGGGGTGAACACTAGGTGCGAGGGAGGGGTTAAATATGTTCCCTGGGTGAGTTCTAACTGAAGGGGGGGGTGGGACTGACATGGGTAAATGACAGATCGCTGTTCATGAAGGGGAACTCCAGACCAAAAAAAGCTTCCAGCTCCTCCCAGTTTGGTTATTCCACTTCCTGCTGGAGTAGAGAGAAGACCTGTCTTCCAGAGCTCCTGTGTTCCAGAGGATCCAGCCACCAGGACCAGCCTCCAGCCCCAGCCCCAGCCCCTGGCCCCGGAAGAGGGGAGGGATGGCCTCCCTCAGCCCAGGTGAAGGACCAGCATCCGGCCTCCGGAGTAACCAGCAGCACCTGCCCTCCTCCAGCCAGACGAAGATCAGCAGGGATGACCGCCTCTTCCTGGGCACCCAGCAGGGTCTCTTAGACTGGACTACCACACTACCAGGTGAGACTGAGGCCAAAGCCAGGAAGAGGTGTGATAAGATCAAGTCCCTGCTGGTTAGGATAGCCCAGGCCTGCGTGGAAAAAATGACAGCTCTCGCAGGCCTGAGGGACAAGAGGGACAGGTGCTCTAGTAGTAAGAGGTCGGAGTATAGGGGGGCCATCAAGACCCTCAGGCTTGAGGTTAATGAAATCTGGGGTTACCTGGGAGGTTTTTTCGAACGTGGGGCTGGAGAGGTGAGCTTTCTTGAGGAGCTCCGGAAGACCCTCCAGCAGGCCAACCAATCGGGAAGTCAGACGGCAAGGAGGAGCAGCGGGCGGTCGGGGTCCCAACCCTCCAAGCAGCCGGGGAAGTCAGGAGAGCCTGGGTGTAGTGGGGGGGGTGGAAGCTCTGGTGGTGCAGGGCCCAGTAAGGCCATAAAACCTGGGGAGGGCTCCCGAGAGCCGATCCCTCGGTCCGTGAAAAAAGGGGCTGGGGGGTTGGCTATGACAGGGGAGCCCAGTGATCCAGGAGGCCGCAGGGCCCAGGCGCCGCCGGAGGTACCCCCCCGGTGTCTTCGGGTCAGCATGCCCAGGCTCCCTCAGGATGGTCACGCTGCCACAGCTGGGGCCCACCATGTGCCGGCCTCCATGACCCCTCAGCGTGCAGTAGAGCGGGATGATCTGGCAGTGAAAGTGTCAGGGACTGCTCCTGCAGCTGCTATGTCACCGGGAGAGGGGCAGGTACATGGTGGAGGTATAATAACAAAGTCAGCTTCAGGCAAACAGCTGGTGTGTAGTGTGACCAAGATGGCGCCGGCTGCTGGGGGAGGAGCAGCTGAGGCCACATTCCCCAGTGGGAACCAACCCCTTTTCAGGGAAGGGGGATGTGGCCAGCTCCCATCCAGTGCTCGGGACCCGGAAGTGCACCCCCCGCGAACCGGAAGTGCACCCCCCGCGAACCGGAAGTGCACCCCCCGCGACCGGAAGTGCACCCCCCGCGACCGGAAGTGCACCCCCCGCGACCGGAAGTGCACCCCCCCGACCGGAAGTACACCCCCGCGACCGGAAGTGACCCCCCCACGATCAGAACTGCCCCCCTGCGAATCTGCGGCTGGTGTCACCGGCTTGGAGGACCTGGGGGATGAGAGGCCGGGGGTGCGGGGGTGCCTAGTCCCGGATGCTGCAGCAGGCACCTCCAGGCACCCCCGGCAAGTAATGGACAGCATGGACGGTAATATGGACGGTAACATGGACGGTAAGCTGCCACCCCCCCAGGTCCCCATGGACATTACCACAAGCCCCGAGGGGCTCCCTGCAGGACAGGCGGGGTGGGGGGAATGTCAGGTGGGACCCCTCCCGGTGGACTGTGCAGCTTATGACTTTATCCGGCAGTTGGAGGGGTCCCAGGGGGGCATCCCCCCAATACGGGTTGAGTCCCAAGGGGCTGGTGAGGTCGCAGAGGGGTCTGGTTGGGGGAGTTTGGTGGGGGAGGTACCCCCCTCTGCTGTGGCCCCAGGGGGGGAGGGGCCTGTAGTCAGGCCAAGGGTGGTGGGTCAGGGGGGTCAGGGTAGTTCAGTGGGGGTGGGTGCAACACCACCGGCAGGGATGGGGGCCCCCCCGTTCCCCCCCACTTCTGGGGGTGCTGTGGGGGGTGCCCCGCTTCCGGAGAACATCTTTCGGGGGTCTCCGGAGGCCAACTTATTATCTGCCCTAAAGGGGGGTCGCTCTTTCGCCCAGGTGGCGGGCTCTCGTGCCCCTCTGGACCACCTGTACAGCCGGTTTGGCGCCCAGAATTTCCGCGCCCCCCCTGCTGACCAGGAGAGGACGCAAGGGTTGGCGTGGACGAGGGGTACAGGTGGTCCAGAGAGGAGGCGTAGGAATGTTGTCCAGCTTCGGTACGAGGGTCCGGACCCCTGCCCCGCCCGAGGGGAGGTGGTGGACCTGGTACTCTCCTTGGGTTTTGGGGTGGGTGACCTTTTTGCTGTCATCCACCCCACCAACACACGGGAGTTTGACATCAGTTTTGTCACTCCCGTGTGTATGGAACGCTTCATCACCAGCTTTGGGCTGGTGAGGGGCGTTGACCCTTGGAAGAAGTACAGGCTCATTCCCATCTCCAGGCAGGAGGAGGTAAAGAACATCACCATCCTGGTGAGGAATGAGTCGCTCCCTCCGGAGGACATTGCCACCTGGCTTGGGAGGTACGGGCAGTTGCAAACCCCCCTGAGAAAGAACCTCGATGAGCGCGGGGTCTGGACCGGGGCTTGGTTGGCCAGGATCCGGCTTAAGAGGGAGGGCAACAGTGTTGCCCACCTCCCTGGCAGCGCCTTCCTGGGCAGAGACCGGATCCTGGCCTTCTACCCGGGACAGCCCCGTCGTTGCTTCAAGTGCGGCAGCCCGACCCACATGAGCTCGGACTGCACGGTGGTCAGATGTGGCCGGTGCCACGAGTTTGGCCACCAGTCCGAGTCATGTGGGAAGATATGCTGCAATTTGTGTGGTGAGATGGGGCACCCATTCAGTCGGTGCCCCAAAGCATATCGGGGTTCTTTCTCAGGGGGGGACCTCCCGGGCCGGGAGCGGCCGAAGCCCCCCCGGCGAGTGATGGCCGGGGGGGTGGGGATCCTGGGGCCCCTAATGCCCCTCCGGAGGGACCAACAGGCCCACAGCCTCAAAGAAGGCGGAGCAGGCGTGGGCGAGGGGCTCCCCCCCCGGGAGATACGGGCTCAGTTGGCCAGGAGGCTCCCGATCCTCCGGAAGGCGAAGCCGGTGGGGAGGAGTCGGGGAGGCCTGGGGGTCCCGGGCCTGAGGGTCCGGGGCCCCGGCTTTCCCCTCCTTTAGTTGCAGGGCCGATCCCCCCCCCCTCCACCTGTTCTATCTGCCTCCCCATGCAGCCCCCCCTCATCTTCCCATCCCCGTCCCCCCCCTCCCAAGTCCCGTCCCCCCCCTCCCCCTTCTTCTGCCGATCCCCTTTCTGTCCCCCCCCCTGTCTCTGGCCCCCCTCCTGCCTCTCCCATCCCCCCCCCTTCTGGACCCAAAGTCTCCTCTGGCCTTGTGGCCATGGAGACGGAAGCTGCTCGAGCCTCATCTAAGAGGGAAATCTCGAGCAGCGGGTCCGAGGAGGGGGGTGGCGTAGTCACCTCAGAGAGATGGCAGGAGTGGGAGCAGGTGAGACGCAGGAAGAAGGGGAAGGCTGTGAAATCTGGGGGCGGGAGGTCCCCTGTGAAGGGTGGGGTTCCCCCAGGGGCACGAAGTGGGGTGTCCCTGGGGAACCCGTTTGGTGTCCTCTCCTCCTCCTCGGACTCAGAGGAGGAGGAGGGAGTGTAAATATGTAAATATGTTTTGGTGTTTGTAGTATGAAGGAGAACGTGACCCTTTCAATCATTTTGATGGCGGTACCCTCTCCAATACGGCTTGCGACCATTAATGTCGCAAGTATTCGTTCTGCACGAGCTCGTTTTATGGCCTTTGATTTTCTCAGCCGTGTTGAAGCTGACATTTTGTTTTTGCAGGAGACCTGGCTGGCATCTGTGGCAGAGATGCATCTAGCAAAGAGGGAGTGGAGATGTGGGCCCTCCCTCTGGTCTCTTGCGGCCGAGCCCTGCAGTGGTGTTGCGGTCCTTTTTAAGACTGGTTCGGTGGCTTGCCGGCGAGTGATTGAAGTGGAGATTGGTAGATGTCTGGTGGTGGACGCTGTCGTGAGGGGGCAATTCCTCCGGCTCATTAATTTTTATGGGCCTCAAACCAAGAGGGAGAGGAAGAGCCTCCTTACGGCAGTTAAGCCTTATCTTTTTACATCCCAGCAGGTGATCTTTGGTGGTGACTTCAATATGATCACTAGGCCCAAAGACCGGGCAGGTGCCGCCAACCCTCTGGGATATGATAGTACTTTTTTGAATAGCGTAGTGAGGGAGGCCGGGTTGGTGGATGTGCACGTTCGTCACCTCCCCAACCTCACTGGTTTCACATTTTCCCGAGGTAGTTCTAAGAGTAGATTAGATAGGTTTTTTTTAAAGGGGGACTCTGCTTGCTCGGCTCCAGAGCTGCAGTCGGTGGAGTTCTCCGATCACTGTATGGTATCTGTGGCCCTGAATGTCGCCGACACTCCTCAGAAAGGGAGGGGTATGTGGCGCCTGAATGGGTCGCTACTGGAGGATCCTGAGGTTAGGGAAGCCTATGAGGTTTTCTTCCTGGACCAGACCTCGCTCCTTGAGGGCAACTGCTCCCGCCTTGAATGGTGGGAAGTAGTTAAAAAGAGGTCTGGTGACTTTTTCCGGGAAATCTCTGGGTACAGGGCAGCTTCCAAGTACCAGGCCTACCAGAGACTACGCAGGCAGCTTGACCGCCTGGTGTCCTCTGGGGGCTCTCGGGAACAGATATCCGGTCTGAAGGCGCAGATGAAGGAGTGTCAGTACGACCGTCTCGCCTCCCTGGTTTTTGAGAGGGATTATGGGAAGTTTATCTCTCCTGATCCCTACAGGAGCTGTGGTGAGGCGGCGAGTTCGAAGGTCGTACACGGCCTGAAGGATGCCTCGGGATCTCTGGTCCGGTCCAGATCGGGGATCCTGGGTGTCGTCAGAGACCACTTTTCGGACCTCCTGAAGAAGCGGCCTCTAGACATGGAGAAAGTCAGGGAATTCCTTGATGAGACCCCACTGGAAGTGAGGTCTGACCTTCCTGACTCTCTGACAGAAGAGATCTCGGTGGCTGAAGTCGAGCAGGCTATCAGCTCTTTAGCATCTAAAAAGTCGCCTGGGCCCGATGGGCTCACGGCAGAGTTTTACAAAACCTTTAAGAGCCTCTTGGCTCCTCATTTGAGGGATGTGTACCGTGAATGTTTGGCCTATGGCCTGCTGCCTCCCTCAATGAGAAGGTCAGCTCTGATCCTTCTGTCAAAGGGGAAAGACCCGTCTGTGGTGGAGAATTGGCGTCCGATCGCCCTTCTTACCACAGATAGGAAGATACTGGCAAAGATCTTGTTTACACGTCTGTCTGCTTTGGCGGGCAGGATGCTGTCTCCCTCTCAGCACTGCACAATTCCTGGCCGGGGCACTTTTGGTGCCGTCCTGAACGTCCGGGAGGCTGTGGAAAGGTGCAGGGCTGATGGCAGCGAGCGGTATCTGCTTGCACTGGATCAGGCTAAGGCGTTTGATCGGGTGAACCATGAGTACCTTTGGCTGCTTCTGAGGAGATACGGTCTGCCTGATCAATTTGTTGATTGGCTACAGGTATTGTATAGGGGAGCTGAGAGCTTCCCTCTTGTCAACGGTTGGGTGGGTGGGGCCTTTTCTGTGGACTCTGGCGTCCGGCAGGGCTGCCCGTTGAGCCCCCTCCTGTACGTCTTTGCGGTTGACCCCTTCGTAAGGAGGCTAGACTGCGAGCGTCTGGTGGGGGTTCCGGTGAGACCTGTCGGGGGTCCGGTTTCGGCAGTGAGGGTCGTGGCCTACGCGGATGACGTCTCGGTGGTGGTATCTGGTCGTGAGGAGGCCCATTATGTGGAATCCCAGATCGGGTGCTACTCTGAGGCGTCAGGTTCGCTGGTCAATTGGGACAAGAGTGAAGTTTTCTGGATGGGGAAGGAGGGGGAGCAGTTCCCCCTTCCGGACGTGTTCCCCACGCCCGTACCAGAGATTCGAGTACTTGGCATTCATTTCGGCCCGGGTGATTATCCCAAGCTAAATTGGGAGCGCAGGCTGGTGAGTGCCACTCGGAAGGTGAAGGCCTGGAGAGGTTGGAAACTTTCCCTGAGGGAAAGGGTATGCTTGGTCAAGACGTACTTACTGCCTGAGTTTCTCTTTGTGAGCTACGTGTGTCTTTTGCCAGCATCTCTCTATGCTCGGGTCTCTGGTCTGTTCTTCCTGCTGTTGTGGGGAAACAGACTGAACCTGATCAAGAGGGAGGTCACATACCGCCAGCGAAGGCAAGGAGGGTTGGACATGGTCAACCCGGTGGTGTTCTTCATCATCATTTTTGTAAAGTACAACTTGCAGTCCATCTTTGTGGATGCGCCTTCCTGGTGGGAATGTTCATGCAAGGACTGGCTCTTGCTGTTCCTGAGGAGGTGGGAGGAGGGGGGGAGGCCCGGCGATCTGAGGAGATCGCATGGGTATCTCCCATCCTACGTCCCCCTGGCATTGAAGGTACTGAGGCAGTGGCGGATAACTGCCCTTGAGGTGGGCTCTCTGGGTCGGCGTGAGCTGTACCTGAGGGTCATGGCCTCGGACTTTTTGAAGCCCCTGTCTTTAAGGGACTGTCCTGAGAGGGTCCTCACGGAGGGGTTAGCCCTCTTGAATTCTTCCAGAATTCCGAACAAGTTTTGGGATCTTGCATGGAGGTCGTTCCATGGACGACTGTACGTCCGTGCAAATCTCATATATCTGAACCTAGGGGACAGGGGCTGTCCCCGACGGGAATGTGGAGGGACATTGGAGACCATGGACCATTTTCTGGTCCAATGTCCCTTCAACATGGAGGTTCTTACGGGGGTAGGGGGTGCCATTGGCTACCCCCGCCTTCCGGCCCTGACCTATGCTGAGCGGGTGTATGGTGACTTCGGGGTCCGCAGGGGTTTTGAGTTATCGTCACTTTATTTAGTCAGCGTAGTTGTGCTTTACTACACTTGGCACGCTCGGTGTTTGGTGTCCACTAGGGACAAAATCCTGTCTGTGCATGAGGTGGTGGGCGATATCTTTCGGGAGTTGGTGAAGGTGCGGGATCTGGAAAGGAGCAGGGTCGGGCCTGAGAGGTGTGCCCATTTATGGAGGGGGTTCCTCTTCCAGCCCCCTTAGGTCATGACCCTGCCCCTCTCCACGGGTAGGGGCAACTTTCCTTTCTCACCCCCCTTAGATTTTGTTTATAGTTTATTTTTGAAATAAGGCTACAGACATGTCTGATTATCATGTTCTCGCTCATACGTGGGTTGTAGGTATTTGTTGTTCTGGTGGTGGGGTGTGTTGTGGGTTGGCGATGATCTGGTCAGTAGTGGTTTTTATGGACTTTAATATTTCCCTACTGTACCAGTGAGCCGTTTTAAGTTGGTTTTGTTCTTTTTTTTTGTTGGCAATGATCTGGACAAGCTTTTTCTGATGGACTGTAAAGACTTTTTCTTGTACCAGTGAGCCTGTTGTAAATACCCGTTCTAATGTTGTTGTGTTTTTTTTTTTTTTTTGCAGTTATTTTCTTGGAGGGTGGTATGATGGTTTGTGTGTGTTGTTTGTTTTGTGTTATTTAGTTTATTTTGTATATTAACTTTTTTATGGTCGTAGTTTTAAAAATAAAAATCTCCAGACCAAAAAAAGCTTCCAGCTCCTCCCAGTTTGGTTATTCCACTTCCTGCTGGAGTAGAGAGAAGACCTGTCTTCCAGAGCTCCTGTGTTCCAGAGGATCCAGCCACCAGGACCAGCCTCCAGCCCCAGCCCCAGCCCCTGGCCCCGGAAGAGGGGAGGGATGGCCTCCCTCAGCCCAGGTGAAGGACCAGCATCCGGCCTCCGGAGTAACCAGCAGCACCTGCCCTCCTCCAGCCAGACGAAGATCAGCAGGGATGACCGCCTCTTCCTGGGCACCCAGCAGGGTCTCTTAGACTGGACTACCACACTACCAGGTGAGACTGAGGCCAAAGCCAGGAAGAGGTGTGATAAGATCAAGTCCCTGCTGGTTAGGATAGCCCAGGCCTGCGTGGAAAAAATGACAGCTCTCGCAGGCCTGAGGGACAAGAGGGACAGGTGCTCTAGTAGTAAGAGGTCGGAGTATAGGGGGGCCATCAAGACCCTCAGGCTTGAGGTTAATGAAATCTGGGGTTACCTGGGAGGTTTTTTCGAACGTGGGGCTGGAGAGGTGAGCTTTCTTGAGGAGCTCCGGAAGACCCTCCAGCAGGCCAACCAATCGGGAAGTCAGACGGCAAGGAGGAGCAGCGGGCGGTCGGGGTCCCAACCCTCCAAGCAGCCGGGGAAGTCAGGAGAGCCTGGGTGTAGTGGGGGGGGGTGGAAGCTCTGGTGGTGCAGGGCCCAGTAAGGCCATAAAACCTGGGGAGGGCTCCCGAGAGCCGATCCCTCGGTCCGTGAAAAAAGGGGCTGGGGGGTTGGCTATGACAGGGGAGCCCAGTGATCCAGGAGGCCGCAGGGCCCAGGCGCCGCCGGAGGTACCCCCCCGGTGTCTTCGGGTCAGCATGCCCAGGCTCCCTCAGGATGGTCACGCTGCCACAGCTGGGGCCCACCATGTGCCGGCCTCCATGACCCCTCAGCGTGCAGTAGAGCGGGATGATCTGGCAGTGAAAGTGTCAGGGACTGCTCCTGCAGCTGCTATGTCACCGGGAGAGGGGCAGGTACATGGTGGAGGTATAATAACAAAGTCAGCTTCAGGCAAACAGCTGGTGTGTAGTGTGACCAAGATGGCGCCGGCTGCTGGGGGAGGAGCAGCTGAGGCCACATTCCCCAGTGGGAACCAACCCCTTTTCAGGGAAGGGGGATGTGGCCAGCTCCCATCCAGTGCTCGGGACCCGGAAGTGCACCCCCCGCGAACCGGAAGTGCACCCCCCGCGAACCGGAAGTGCACCCCCCGCGACCGGAAGTGCACCCCCCGCGACCGGAAGTGCACCCCCCGCGACCGGAAGTGCACCCCCGCGACCGGAAGTGCACCCCCGCGACCGGAAGTGACCCCCCCACGATCAGAACTGCCCCCCTGCGAATCTGCGGCTGGTGTCACCGGCTTGGAGGACCTGGGGGATGAGAGGCCGGGGGTGCGGGGGTGCCTAGTCCCGGATGCTGCAGCAGGCACCTCCAGGCACCCCCGGCAAGTAATGGACAGCATGGACGGTAATATGGACGGTAACATGGACGGTAAGCTGCCACCCCCCCAGGTCCCCATGGACATTACCACAAGCCCCGAGGGGCTCCCTGCAGGACAGGCGGGGTGGGGGGAATGTCAGGTGGGACCCCTCCCGGTGGACTGTGCAGCTTATGACTTTATCCGGCAGTTGGAGGGGTCCCAGGGGGGCATCCCCCCAATACGGGTTGAGTCCCAAGGGGCTGGTGAGGTCGCAGAGGGGTCTGGTTGGGGGAGTTTGGTGGGGGAGGTACCCCCCTCTGCTGTGGCCCCAGGGGGGGAGGGGCCTGTAGTCAGGCCAAGGGTGGTGGGTCAGGGGGGTCAGGGTAGTTCAGTGGGGGTGGGTGCAACACCACCGGCAGGGATGGGGGCCCCCCCGTTCCCCCCCACTTCTGGGGGTGCTGTGGGGGGTGCCCCGCTTCCGGAGAACATCTTTCGGGGGTCTCCGGAGGCCAACTTATTATCTGCCCTAAAGGGGGGTCGCTCTTTCGCCCAGGTGGCGGGCTCTCGTGCCCCTCTGGACCACCTGTACAGCCGGTTTGGCGCCCAGAATTTCCGCGCCCCCCCTGCTGACCAGGAGAGGACGCAGGGGTCGGCGTGGACGAGGGGTACAGGTGGTCCAGAGAGGAGGCGTAGGAATGTTGTCCAGCTTCGGTACGAGGGTCCGGACCCCTGCCCCGCCCGAGGTGAGGTGGTGGACCTGGTACTCTCCTTGGGTTTTGGGGTGGGTGACCTTTTTGCTGTCATCCACCCCACCAACACACGGGAGTTTGACATCAGTTTTGTCACTCCCGTGTGTATGGAACGCTTCATCACCAGCTTTGGGCTGGTGAGGGGCGTTGACCCTTGGAAGAAGTACAGGCTCATTCCCATCTCCAGGCAGGAGGAGGTAAAGAACATCACCATCCTGGTGAGGAATGAGTCGCTCCCTCCGGAGGACATTGCCACCTGGCTTGGGAGGTACGGGCAGTTGCAAACCCCCCTGAGAAAGAACCTCGATGAGCGCGGGGTCTGGACCGGGGCTTGGTTGGCCAGGATCCGGCTTAAGAGGGAGGGCAACAGTGTTGCCCACCTCCCTGGCAGCGCCTTCCTGGGCAGAGACCGGATCCTGGCCTTCTACCCGGGACAGCCCCGTCGTTGCTTCAAGTGCGGCAGCCCGACCCACATGAGCTCGGACTGCACGGTGGTCAGATGTGGCCGGTGCCACGAGTTTGGCCACCAGTCCGACTCATGTGGGAAGATATGCTGCAATTTGTGTGGTGAGATGGGGCACCCATTCAGTCGGTGCCCCAAAGCATATCGGGGTTCTTTCTCAGGGGGGGACCTCCCGGGCCGGGAGCGGCCGAAGCCCCCCCGGCGAGTGATGGCCGGGGGGGTGGGGATCCTGGGGCCCCTAATGCCCCTCCGGAGGGACCAACAGGCCCACAGCCTCAAAGAAGGCGGAGCAGGCGTGGGCGAGGGGCTCCCCCCCCGGGAGATACGGGCTCAGTTGGCCAGGAGGCTCCCGATCCTCCGGAAGGCGAAGCCGGTGGGGAGGAGTCGGGGAGGCCTGGGGGTCCCGGGCCTGAGGGTCCGGGGCCCCGGCTTTCCCCTCCTTTAGTTGCAGGGCCGATCCCCCCCCCTCCACCTGTTCTATCTGCCTCCCCATGCAGCCCCCCCTCATCTTCCCATCCCCGTCCCCCCCCCCTCGTCCCCCCTCCCAAGTCCCGTCCCCCCCCTCCCCCTTCTTCTGCCGATCCCCTTTCTGTCCCCCCCCCTGTCTCTGGCCCCCCTCCTGCCTCTCCCATCCCCCCCCCTTCTGGACCCAAAGTCTCCTCTGGCCTTGTGGCCATGGAGACGGAAGCTGCTCGAGCCTCATCTAAGAGGGAAATCTCGAGCAGCGGGTCCGAGGAGGGGGGTGGCGTAGTCACCTCAGAGAGATGGCAGGAGTGGGAGCAGGTGAGACGCAGGAAGAAGGGGAAGGCTGTGAAATCTGGGGGCGGGAGGTCCCCTGTGAAGGGTGGGGTTCCCCCAGGGGCACGAAGTGGGGTGTCCCTGGGGAACCCGTTTGGTGTCCTCTCCTCCTCCTCGGACTCAGAGGAGGAGGAGGGAGTGTAAATATGTAAATATGTTTTGGTGTTTGTAGTATGAAGGAGAACGTGACCCTTTCAATCATTTTGATGGCGGTACCCTCTCCAATACGGCTTGCGACCATTAATGTCGCAAGTATTCGTTCTGCACGAGCTCGTTTTATGGCCTTTGATTTTCTCAGCCGTGTTGAAGCTGACATTTTGTTTTTGCAGGAGACCTGGCTGGCATCTGTGGCAGAGATGCATCTAGCAAAGAGGGAGTGGAGATGTGGGCCCTCCCTCTGGTCTCTTGCGGCCGAGCCCTGCAGTGGTGTTGCGGTCCTTTTTAAGACTGGTTCGGTGGCTTGCCGGCGAGTGATTGAAGTGGAGATTGGTAGATGTCTGGTGGTGGACGCTGTCGTGAGGGGGCAATTCCTCCGGCTCATTAATTTTTATGGGCCTCAAACCAAGAGGGAGAGGAAGAGCCTCCTTACGGCAGTTAAGCCTTATCTTTTTACATCCCAGCAGGTGATCTTTGGTGGTGACTTCAATATGATCACTAGGCCCAAAGACCGGGCAGGTGCCGCCAACCCTCTGGGATATGATAGTACTTTTTTGAATAGCGTAGTGAGGGAGGCCGGGTTGGTGGATGTGCACGTTCGTCACCTCCCCAACCTCACTGGTTTCACATTTTCCCGAGGTAGTTCTAAGAGTAGATTAGATAGGTTTTTTTTAAAGGGGGACTCTGCTTGCTCGGCTCCAGAGCTGCAGTCGGTGGAGTTCTCCGATCACTGTATGGTATCTGTGGCCCTGAATGTCGCCGACACTCCTCAGAAAGGGAGGGGTATGTGGCGCCTGAATGGGTCGCTACTGGAGGATCCTGAGGTTAGGGAAGCCTATGAGGTTTTCTTCCTGGACCAGACCTCGCTCCTTGAGGGCAACTGCTCCCGCCTTGAATGGTGGGAAGTAGTTAAAAAGAGGTCTGGTGACTTTTTCCGGGAAATCTCTGGGTACAGGGCAGCTTCCAAGTACCAGGCCTACCAGAGACTACGCAGGCAGCTTGACCGCCTGGTGTCCTCTGGGGGCTCTCGGGAACAGATATCCGGTCTGAAGGCGCAGATGAAGGAGTGTCAGTACGACCGTCTCGCCTCCCTGGTTTTTGAGAGGGATTATGGGAAGTTTATCTCTCCTGATCCCTACAGGAGCTGTGGTGAGGCGGCGAGTTCGAAGGTCGTACACGGCCTGAAGGATGCCTCGGGATCTCTGGTCCGGTCCAGATCAGGGATCCTGGGTGTCGTCAGAGACCACTTTTCGGACCTCCTGAAGAAGCGGCCTCTAGACATGGAGAAAGTCAGGGAATTCCTTGATGAGACCCCACTGGAAGTGAGGTCTGACCTTCCTGACTCTCTGACAGAAGAGATCTCGGTGGCTGAAGTCGAGCAGGCTATCAGCTCTTTAGCATCTAAAAAGTCGCCTGGGCCCGATGGGCTCACGGCAGAGTTTTACAAAACCTTTAAGAGCCTCTTGGCTCCTCATTTGAGGGACGTGTACCGTGAATGTTTGGCCTATGGCCTGCTGCCTCCCTCAATGAGAAGGTCAGCTCTGATCCTTCTGTCAAAGGGAAAGACCCGTCTGTGGTGGAGAATTGGCGTCCGATCGCCCTTCTTACCACAGATAGGAAGATACTGGCAAAGATCTTGTTTACACGTCTGTCTGCTTTGGCGGGCAGGATGCTGTCTCCCTCTCAGCACTGCACAATTCCTGGCCGGGGCACTTTTGGTGCCGTCCTGAACGTCCGGGAGGCTGTGGAAAGGTGCAGGGCTGATGGCAGCGAGCGGTATCTGCTTGCACTGGATCAGGCTAAGGCGTTTGATCGGGTGAACCATGAGTACCTTTGGCTGCTTCTGAGGAGATACGGTCTGCCTGATCAATTTGTTGATTGGCTACAGGTATTGTATAGGGGAGCTGAGAGCTTCCCTCTTGTCAACGGTTGGGTGGGTCGGGCCTTTTCTGTGGACTCTGGCGTCCGGCAGGGCTGCCCGTTGAGCCCCCTCCTGTACGTCTTTGCGGTTGACCCCTTCGTAAGGAGGCTAGACTGCGAGCGTCTTGTGGGGGTTCCGGTGGGACCTGTCGGGGGTCCGGTTTCGGCAGTGAAGGTTGTGGCCTACGCGGATGACGTCTCGGTGGTGGTATCTGGTCGTGAGGAGGCCCATTATGTGGAATCCCAGATCGGGTGCTACTCTGAGGCGTCAGGTTCGCTGGTCAATTGGGACAAGAGTGAAGTTTTCTGGATGGGGAAGGAGGGGGAGCAGTTCCCCCTTCCGGACGTGTTCCCCACGCCCGTACCAGAGATTCGAGTACTTGGCATTCATTTCGGCCCGGGTGATTATCCCAAGCTAAATTGGGAGCGCAGGCTGGTGAGTGCCACTCGGAAGGTGAAGGCCTGGAGAGGTTGGAAACTTTCCCTGAGGGAAAGGGTATGCTTGGTCAAGACGTACTTACTGCCTGAGTTTCTCTTTGTGAGCTACGTGTGTCTTTTGCCAGCATCTCTCTATGCTCGGGTCTCTGGTCTGTTCTTCCTGCTGTTGTGGGGAAACAGACTGAACCTGATCAAGAGGGAGGTCACATACCGCCAGCGAAGGCAAGGAGGGTTGGACATGGTCAACCCGGTGGTGTTCTTCATCATCATTTTTGTAAAGTACAACTTGCAGTCCATCTTTGTGGACGCACCTTCCTGGTGGGAATGTTCATGCAAGGACTGGCTCTTGCTGTTCCTGGGGGGGGGGGGGGAGGGGGGGAGGCCCGGCGATCTGAGGAGATCGCATGGGTATCTCCCATCCTACGTCCCCCTGGCATTGAAGGCACTGAGGCAGTGGCGGATAACTGCCCTTGAGGTGGGCTCTCTGGGTCGGCGTGAGCTGTACCTGAGGGTCATGGCCTCGGACATTTTGAAGCCCCTGTCTTTAAGGGACTGTCCTGAGAGGGTCCTCACGGAGGGGTTAGCCCTCTTGAATTCTTCCAGAATTCCAAACAAGTTTTGGGATCTTGCATGGAGGTCGTTCCATGGACGACTGTACGTCCGTGCAAATCTCATATATCTGAACCTAGGGGACAGGGGCTGTCCCCGACGGGAATGTGGAGGGACATTGGAGACCATGGACCATTTTCTGGTCCAATGTCCCTTCAACATGGAGGTTCTTACGGGGGTAGGGGGTGCCATTGGCTACCCCCGCCTTCCGGCCCTGACCTATGCTGAGCGGGTGTATGGTGACTTCGGGGTCCGCAGGGGTTTTGAGTTATCGTCACTTTATTTAGTCAGCGTAGTTGTGCTTTACTACACTTGGCACGCTCGGTGTTTGGTGTCCACTAGGGACAAAATCCTGTCTGTGCATGAGGTGGTGGGCGATATCTTTCGGGAGTTGGTGAAGGTGCGGGATCTGGAAAGGAGCAGGGTCGGGCCTGAGAGGTGTGCCCATTTATGGAGGGGGTTCCTCTTCCAGCCCCCTTAGGCCATGACCCTGCCCCTCTCCATGGGTAGGGGCAACTTTCCTTTCTCACCCCCCTTAGATTTTGTTTATAGTTTATTTTTGAAATAAGGCTACAGACATGTCTGATTATCATGTTCTCGCTCATACGTGGGTTGTAGGTATTTGTTGTTCTGGTGGTGGGGTGTGTTGTGGGTTGGCGATGATCTGGACAGTAGTGGTTTTTATGGACTTTAATATTTCCCTACTGTACCAGTGAGCCGTTTTAAGTTGGTTTTGTTCTTTTTTTTTTTTGTTGGCAATGATCTGGACAAGCTTTTTCTGATGGACTGTAAAGACTTTTTCTTGTACCAGTGAGCCTGTTGTAAATACCCGTTCTAATGTTGTTGTGTTTTTTTTTTTTGTTTTTTTTGTTTTTTTTGCAGTTATTTTCTTGGAGGGTGGTATGATGGTTTGTGTGTGTTGTTTGTTTTGTGTTATTTAGTTTATTTTGTATATTAACTTTTTTATGGTCGTAGTTTAAAAAAATAAAAATCTCCAGACCCCCCCCAAAAAAATAAGGTGGGTTCCCTCCAGGTGCATACCAGGCTCTTAGGCTTGGTCTGGAACATAAGGGGTTAAACCCGCGCAAAAAAAAATAGCGTGGGGTCCCCCCCAAGATCCAAACCAAGCCATTATCCCAGGCACGCAGTCTGGTCAGACAGGAATGGGGGTGGGGACGAGCGAGCGCCCCCCTCCCTCCTGAGCCATACCAGACCACATGCCCTCAACATGGGGGAGTGTGTGCTGTGGGGGAGGGGGGCACTGCCCCCCCACCCCAAAGCACTCTTGTCCCCATGTCGATAGGGACAAGAGCCTCTTCCCGACAACCCTAGCCGTTGGTTGTCGGGGTATGCGGGCGGAGGGCTTATCAGAATCTGAGAGACCCTTTAATAAAGGGGTCCCCAGATTCCGGCCCCCCACCCTATGTGAATGAGTATGGGGGTACATTGTACCCCTACCCATTCACCTGGGGAAAAAAATGGAAAAAAATAATACACCACACATGAATAAATTAATTTATTAGTCAGCCGGGGGTCTTCTGCCGGGGCCCCCCACCACCACCCCATTAGGCCCCGGGCTTCGCCATCTTCTGCCGGAACCCCCTTCACCAGTGAG
This sequence comes from Rana temporaria, assembly GCF_905171775.1. Classification (NCBI taxonomy): domain Eukaryota; kingdom Metazoa; phylum Chordata; class Amphibia; order Anura; family Ranidae; genus Rana; species Rana temporaria. The sequence continues at coordinate 358,388,477 of NC_053490.1, read as the reverse complement.
GCTCCTGCCTTTGGGGGAGGGTCCCGGGCTACTACGACGGTTTCTGCGGGGGGGGGGTGCACTGGCACCCCTCCCCCGTCTTCAGCGACGTAATTCACCGGGACCCCCTTCACCAGGGAGGCTCCTGCCTTTAGGGGAGGGTCCCGGGCTTCCACGATGGTTTCTGCGGGGGGGGTGCACTGGCACCCCACCCCCGTCTTCAGCGACGTAATTCACCGGGACCCCCTTCACCAGGGAGGCTCCTGCCTTTGGGGGAGGGTCCCGGGCTTCCACGACGGTTTCTGCGGGGGGGGTGCACTGGCACCCCACCCCCGTCTTCAGTGACGTAATTCACCGGGACCCCCTTCACCAGGGAGGCTCCTGCCTTTGGGGGAGGGTCCCGGGCTTGTACGGTGTCTTCCGCCGGAGGGCGCCACTCTCCGGGCTTCTGCGATGCCTTCCGCTTCTGCCTGTCTCCTCCGCGGAGCACAGGGCTTGTCTCCGCTGTCTTCTCCCTTCTCTTCCATTCGATGTTGACACGACGAGGTCCGGCGCTGGAATGCCGTCTGAGCAGTGGGCATGGACTTATATAGGGCAATGCCACCATGTGACCTCAACCCATGTGACATCACATTCCCATCATGCCCAGGGAATGTGATGTCACATGGGTTGAGGTCACATGGTGGCATTGCCCTATATAAGTCCATGCCCGCCGCTGACACGTCATGTCAGCGCGGAACCTCGTCGTGTCAACATCCAATGGAAGAGAAGGGAGAGGACAGCGCAGACAAGCCCTGTGCTCCCGGAGGAGACAGGCAGAAGAAGGAAGAGAGAAGAAAGAAGACGGAAGAAAGCCCTGGCTCCGCGGGGGAGCCAGGCAGAAGAGGGAGCAGAGAAAAGACCGGGGAGTTGGCGCACCCCCGGCAGAAGACCAGGAAGACCGGAACCCTGGCGGAAGGCACCGGAAAGACCGGGGGATAGGCGCCATCCCCCGGCAGAAGACCCCGAAGTCCGGATGCCCCTCCCTAATGAAAAAGAGCTTAAATGGGGTGGGGGCATCCGGCGGAAGGCTCCGGAGAGGACCGAGGGATGGCGCCCTCCCCCGGCAGAAATCACCGAAGCCCAGGGTCCCGGCAGAAGATCGGGAGAGAAGAAACCCCCCCTTCTAAGAGAGCTAAAGAAGAAAGGGGGGGCTCCGGAGCAGATTAATAAAATATTTTATTGTGTGGTGTTTTATTTTACTTTACACTTTCCCCCATGTGAATGGGTAGAGGTACGATGTACCCCATACTCATTCACATAGGGTGGGGGGCCGGCATCTGGGGGCCCCCTTATTAAAGGGAGCTCGCAGATTCCGATTAGCCCCGCCCGCATACCCCGACAACCAATGGCAAGGGTTGTCGGGAAGAGGCTCTTGTCCCTATCGACATGGGGGCAAGAGTGCTGTGGGGTGGGGGGGGCAGTGCCCCCCTCCCCCACAGCACACACTCCCCCATGTTGAGGGCATGCGGTCTGGTACGGCTCAGGAGGGGGGGGGGCGCTCGCTCGTCCCCGCCCCCATTCCTGTCCGGGCCAGACTGCATGCTTGGGATGAGGGCTTGGTTTGGATCTGGGGGGGACCCCCGCGCCGAATCGGCGCGGGTTTAACCCCTCACGTTCCGGACCAAGCCTAAGAGCCTAATGTAGCCCTGGAGGGGGACCCGCGCCGATTTCAAGTTTGAAATTTTGCGCGGAGTTCCCCTTCAGGGCTGAAAACAGCTCGGAGATTCCCGTGCGCCGCGTCACGCAGCGCATTCACGGGTACGCCGCTTGGTATTTACCAAGATTTTCACGGCGTACTGACAAGGCGCACGGGAATCCCTGACTTTTCTCTCTGCGCATGCCCAGTATGCAAATGAACCTCCCGAGGTTCAGGCGCACTGTGCAAGCGTACGGGGATCTGTTTTCAAAAAACACTTTCCTTTTCAATTCGGCCCGCCAAACACTTCAAAACACATGTCACTTCACTTCCCCTGCATCCCCCCACCTCCCCCCCTAATAAACTCCCGCCCAAACCCCCGCAATTTACAGTTTAATGTGCCGTGCGCCAGGTCTGTACTGGTGCACAATGCACCCTCTCCTGGGCGCACGGAGCACATTAGTAACTAGGGAAATACACTGCACTAGCAGCGTATTTCTTTAGTAAATGGCAAAACGGCTGCTACTCCTGCTTTTACTCCATGAGTCATGGAGTAAAGGCTTGGTAAATCAGCCCCATAGTTTTCCTCGACGAGTTCCTTGTCAGACTTGTCGAGAATCTTGTCAAGCTTTCTTTGTGTACACACTGTCAAGACAAAATCTCCTCGTTCTCAAACGCGGTGACGTACAACACGTACAACGGCACTATAAAGGGGAAGTTCGATTCCACTGGCATAACCCTTGGGGCTGCTTTTGCTAATCTCATGTTACTGCGTGTTAAGTAAAAGTTTGGTAAAAGACGATTTGCGCTTTTCAGTCTGTTACAGAGTGAGGAATGTGCTATCTTCATTATGAACGATACTTTTACCGAAGGTTCGCTCCCGTCTCATACTTTATTCTAAGCATGCGCGGGTTTCTAAGCATACACACAAACGTGTTTCTCGTTGTAAACCAGCCCGACGAGAAACACGACAAGGAAATTGAGACTCCCGACGAGAAAAAAGAGACCTTGTTGATTTTGTCGAGGAAAACGGTCATGTGTACGAGGCCAACTTGTTCTCTTTTTTTTTCTCGTTGAGAACCACAACAGTTTTCTCGACGAAAAACATACACACAACCGTTTTCCTCTGCAAAAAAAGCACTGCCACCAAGTTTCTTGATGGATTTTGTCGAGGAAAACGGTCGTGTGTACAAGGCCTCATTTCCAAACCTGGCCAAAATCCCTGCTGGTGACAGGATAGCCAAGGACTTTTTCCATTTGACCAACTCTCATTAACAAAATTAGGCACTGCAATTAGAATGCCAGACAAAATACCCAGTAGTGTATACAATAGTGTATAACAATAGTTTATAATGGATAGGAGGAATAACAAAAGATATAACAATTAGATTGTTAATGTAATGAGTGCTCTGCATGCCTATGTGACCAGAAAGTCACAATGGATATCCTTATAGGCAGCAGACTATCCTGATTTGATTTGTAGCTGCAAATCCTTGTCAAGCTTAGTGTTGAGCAGAATATGCCATATTCGATTTCGCGATATATCTCGAATATATATTCGAATATTCGAGATATATTCGCTAAATTCGAATATTCTTGATATTTTATCGAAATTAATTGAATGCGATTTTTCGCTATTGCGAATGCGAAAATAATTGCGATTTTTTTAATAACTGCGGTAGGAGCGCTCTGATTGGCTTAGAATATTCGTGATATTTTATCGAAATATCGCAACATGCGAATGCGATATTTATTGCGCAATTTCGAGATATGCTGGAGGAGCGCTCTGATTGGCTCAGAATATTCGTGATATTTTATCGAAATATCGCAACATGCGAATGCGATATTTATTGCGCAATTTCGAGATATGCTGGAGGAGCGCTCTGATTGGCTCAGAATATTCGTGATATTTTATCTAAATATCGCAACATGCGAATGCGATATTTATTGCGCAATTTCGAGATATGCTGGAGGAGCGCTCTGATTGGCTCAGAATATTCCTGATATTTTATCGAAATATCGCAACATGCGAATGCGATATTTATTGCGCAATTTCGAGATATGCTGGAGGAGCGCTCTGATTGGCTCAGAATATTCCTGATATTTTATCGAAATATCGCAACATGCGAATGCGAAATTTATTGCAGATATTTCGAAAACTGCTGTAGCAGCACTCTGAAATCGAATATGTATGATATTTTAACCAAAATACATATTGCGATTGCGATTTTTCGATCGCGCATGCGCAATTGCGCGAACAACACGCGACCATTTCCTGGAGCCTTGCCAGTTTCCCAATATTACAGCAACATGGTGGGAAGCAATTTCACAAAGTCTGAGGAAAAGTTGCTGATTTGTGTAAGTATTTTGACCACTGTTATTTCATCATCTTCAACTGCATTTAAGTCTAGTTTAAAAGTTAGTATATATGATCAGATATTAGTATTTAACCAAAAATGTGTCTCCTGCTTTTACAAAACTACAAGTCCCAGCATGCCTGGACAGCTGCAGACACCCTGGTTGGCAAATGTGTATTTAGGCACTTTTCCTTGTTATTTAGCATAATGAATTTAAAAAATTTTTGGACATAGGACGTATGCGAACGTCCTGACTTCAGTGTCCTCAAGGCCCAAGGACGTTCGAATACATATTGCCCTTTAGATGTTGCAGAACTACAACTTCCAGCATGCCTGGGAATGCTGGCACTTCTAGTATTGTAAGTTCTGCAGGCCCACATTTTTCAGGCCTTTATGCACGGGTCTCTAAACTGTGGCACCCTAGATGCAGCAAAAGTAAAATTCTTAGCATGCACTGAAAGACCGTGGCTGATGGGAGTAGTAGTTTTGCAACAGCTGGAGGTGGACTGGTCTTGAAACCCAGAGTTAGGTAACAAACCCGTAGTGTTTTGCAACCATTCTGCCTCCAGCTGGTTATTTTCTGTTGAAAAGCCTGTGGCGTGCAAAACACAACCCAAAAACTCCACCCGGTGCAAGGAAAAATTTGCACACACCTAAAGAGTGACATCACAAAAAACTGCGACGGTTGCATACGTCAGTGGTCCTCCGAAAAGGTCCCGTCTCTGACCCCCCGGGGCGTTAGGCTCCTAGGCTCCTGACAGGGAAAAGAGTTACTGTGGTCCATACAGCCGAAGCCATATGGACCCATCTCGGTCCAAGCAGCGCAATCAACACGCGAACAACACGCGACCATTTCCTGGAGCCTTGCCAGTTTCCAACTTATGATCGCAGCGCAATCACACAGCAACATGGTTGGAAGCAATTTCACTAAGTCTGAGGAAAAGTTGCTGATTTGTGTAAGTATTTTGACCACTGTTATTTCATCATCTTCAACTGCATTTAAGTCTAGTTTAAAAGTTAGTATATATGATCAGATATTAGTATTTAACCAAAAATGTGTCTCCTGCTTTTACAAAACTACAAGTCCCAGCCCAGCCCAGCATTTAAGTCTAGTTTAAAAGTTAGTATATATGATCATATATTAGTATTTCACAAAAAATGTGTCTCCTGCTTTTACAAAACTACAAGTCCCAGCATGCCTGGACAGCTGCAGACACCCTGGTTGGCAAATGTGTATTTAGGCACTTTTCCTTGTTATTTAGCATAATGAATTTAAAATTTTTTTGGACATAGGACGTATGCGAACGTCCTGACTTCAGTGTCCTCAAGGCCCAAGGACGTTCGAATACATATTGCCCTTTAGATGTTGCAGAACTACAACTTCCAGCATGCCTGGGAATGCTGGCACTTCTAGTATTGTAAGTTCTGCAGGCCCCCATTTTTCAGGCCTTTATGCACGGGTCTCTAAACTGTGGCACCCTAAATGCAGCAAAAGTAAAATTCTTAGCATGCACTGACAGACCGTGGCTGATGGGAGTAGTAGTTTTGCAACAGCTGGAGGTGGACTGGTCTTGAAACCCAGAGTTAAGTAACAAACACGTAGTGTTTTGCAACCATTCTGCCTCCAGCTGTTTTTTTCCTGTTGAAAAGCCTGTGGCGTGCAAAACACAACCCAAAAACTCCACCCGGATGCAGTGAAAAATGTGCACACACCTAAAGAGTGACATCACAAAAAACTGCGACTGGTACATACGTCAGTGGTCCTCCGAAAAAGGTCCCGTCTCTGACCCCCCGGGGCGTTAGGCTCCTGACAGGGAAAAGAGTTAGCAACGCATATCTCCCCTATACGTGTATCCTGTGTTGTTAATAATATATTCATAATTATGCAAATGATAATGGCTGCTATATTTATGCAAAAAAGGTGGCGACCGAAATGGCAGGATATAAAATCTTTCATGTTACCCCTGTCATTGATTAATAAGGCGAGAATGCTTCCAATTGTTGAATAGCATACATTTACGTCATATATCCATAAGGCTGTCAACAGAAGTATTACAATATACTTTGTTCTTCATCTTGCAGAAGTTCCTGGAAACAGGATACGATGAGCTGCGGAGGCAGCCACAGAAAAGGGCTGTGGTCAGCGCCCTAATCGCTGACTTTGGCGGCCAACATGACCACAAGGCCATTGTTAAGAAGTGGTCTGACCTGAAGAGGCGCCAAATGGTTCATGTCAGACGTCTTCGGGCTAAATATCATCCAGGTAAGTTATTGTTGACAGTTATGTTTTTTTTTTAAAAAGTGTATTTTGTGCGTGAACTCGAAAGAGAGAGGAGCCGGCCTGCAGGAGTTGGGAGGCCTCCCCCAGAGGCAATCTGCCACCTTTCTCCATGCCCCGGTTGGCAATGGCGGGTGTGAGGGGGTCCTCCCAACCCAACCTCGCATAGCACACCCACCAGGGGCGGGGCTGAGACCACCAAACTCAATTCACAGGTAGCCGAGAGCGGGATCCGAACCCCTAGCTGCAGAGGTGAATCAGTTGTCAGTGCAGTGGCAATCGCGTGGAGCCACCGCAGCTCCTTTGGTGACAGTTATGTAAGGTCATATGTAATTCATGTAAGGTCAGATGTTGTTAACCAAGATGCCATGTTGTGCTAACATATATCACCACCGGCCAAGGTATTCATAGTACTGTTGAAAAAATACATGGGGCAGCAGACAGGAACACAGAAGTTATGTGGGAACATAATTTTCCCATTGCTTTGCATGGGACTTTAAAGAAAAACCCCGACCATGGCAAGTGGGGGTGGGTAAGGTTTAAACCACCTATCCTATGTTTGTGGCTGACATATAAGTAACCTGTGTGCCAAGTTTCATATAAATATCTTTAGCCGTTTGTACGTGATGCTGGAACATACATACATACATACATACATACATACATTTATGCACACACACACGTTGAGTTTTATATATATAGATTACCACTAAATTCCTGTGTTAGGAGTGGGGTTGTTATAGTAATCCCGTGTGCTCCATCAGGCCCTTTTTTTAACATGAGATGGTCTGAACAAAACAAAGGAGACAAAAACAGCTCATTTTAACATGGTTGCATCCCAGCTCACGCTCAGTCCCCTGTAGTGCCCACAAGACCCTTTAATATAACATTGTCCCATTGGTTAACTGTCTATATAAATCAATTTGTATTCATATACAATACAGCACAGTACACAGAATTTGCATACGTCATTAGAAAACATTTTTATAATATATGAACATTGTGTTATTATAGGAGCTCCAATGCCAGTTGTCCGCGCCAAGCGCAGAAGGCGCCAGGCCGATGAGGAGGAGGAGGATGCGGCAGAGGAGGATGCGGCAGAGGAGGAGATGGATGAGGAGGAGCAGCCAGGGCCCTCCCACTCCCCAACCCCAGCTCCTGTTGAGGAGCAAGCTGAGGAGCTTCCCCCCCCCACCACCCCAACTTCTCAAGCAGAAGAGCAGGAGGAAGAGAGCGGTCCTGTGAGCCTCATTCAGGAAGGTAAATATGTGCACAATGATTAATAACATTTCAACAACAAAATGTAGATATAAAAATGGACAACATATAAAGCGCACCTGTCAGATTGTAGAACCATAATATGGTATTGATGCTAGAAGTATACAGGTAGTGCATAATTATTAGGCAAGTTGTATTTTTTGAGGATTCATTTTATTATTGAACAACAACCATGTTCTCAATGAACCCAAAAAACTCATTAATATCAAAGCTGAATTTTTTTGGAAGTAGTTTTTAGTTTGTTTTTAGTGTTAGTTATTTTCGGGGGATATCTGTGTGTGCAGGTGACTACTATTACTGTGCAGAATTATTAGGCAACTTAACCAAAAAATAAATAGATAGCCATTTCAATGATTTATTTTTAACAGTGAAACCAATATAACATCTCAACATTCACAAATACACATTTCTGACATTTAAAAACAAAACAAAAACAAATCAGTGACCAATATAGCCACCTTTCTTTGCAAGGACACTCAAAAGCCTGACATCCATGGATTCTGTCAGTGTTTTGATCTGTTCACCATCAACATTGCGTGGAGCAGCAACCACAGCCTGCCAGACACTGTTCAGAGAGGTGTACTGTTTTCCCTCCTTGTAAATCCCACATTTGATGATGGACCACAGGTTCTCAATGGGGTTCAGATCAGGTGAACAAGGAGGCCATGTCATTACTTTTTTTTATTTAATACCCTTTCTTGCCAGCCACGCTGTGGAGTACTTTGACACGTGTGATGGAGCATTGTCCTGCATGAAAATCATGTTTTTCTTGAAGGATGGTGACTTTTTCCTGTACCACTGCTTGAAGAAGGTCTCTTCCATAATCTGGCAGTAGGACTGGGAGTTGAGCTTGACTCCATCCTCAATCCGAAAAGGCCCCACAAGCTCATCTTTGATGATACCAGCCCAAACCAGTACTCCACCACCACCTTGCTGGCGTCTGAGTCGGACTGGAGCTCCCTGCCCTTTACCAATCCAGCCACGGGCTCTTCCATCTGGCCCATCAAGACTCACTCTCATTTCAGCAGTCCATAAAACCTTAGAAAAATCTTTCTTGAGATATTTATTGGCACAGTCTTGACGTTGCAGCTTGTGTGTCTTGTTCAGTGGTCATCGTCTTTCAGCCTTTCTTACCTTGGCCATGTCTCTGGGTATTGCACACCTTGTGCTTTTGGGCACCCCAGTGATGTTGCAGCTCTGAAATATGGCCAATCTTGTGGCAAGTGGCATCTTGGCAGCTGCACGCTTAACTTTTCTCAGTTCATGGGCAGTTATTTTGCACCTTTGTTTTTCCACACGCTTCTTTTGTTTGATGATCACGCTTCAGAAGCTTTGCAACTTTAAGAGTGCTGCATCCCTCTGCTAGATATCTCTCTATTTTGGACTTTTCAGAGTCTGTCAAATCCTTCTTTTGGCCAATTTTGCCAAAGAAAAGGAAATTGACTAATAATTATGCACACCTGATATAGAGTGTTGATGTCATTAGACCACACACCTTCTCATTACAGAGATGTACATTACCTAATATGCCTAATCTGTAGTAGGCTTTCGAGCCTATACAGCTTGGAGTAAGACAACATGCATAAAGAGGATGATGTGGTCCAAATACTCATTTGCCTAATAATTCTGCACTCCCGGGATGTGTTAGACACATAACAAGTGTATACACATGATAATGATTGATTAATAAGCAAAAAAAAATATTTATTTATTTGGTAACGTTATTTGAAATCCAAATGTTTTTTTATTATATCCTAAAAGCATCAAGAGATCTGAGGAGGCAAAATATACTCATCCAAAAGACGCACCAGAAGATCCTTCAGAACCAGCGGAAGATGAGCTACCTCAACCAACAAAATGCTCTGCTAGAGCAGCAGCTATCGGGTCAGATTGCGGAAATGCACCGCATTCAGAAACGGATTGAGAGCTATATTTAAATTTATTTTTGTATTAAAAAAACTTATTTTTTGGAAATGTTTCATTTCTTTTTGAGATAGAGTTGTAGGTTTTTAAACACATCTAACTTCACATCAAACAAATCAACATCAACACATTTAACTTCATAATAAGCAAAAACATTTTATACTATTATTTTATTTAACATTAACCTAGGACAAACTAAAGCACACGACACAGACACGACGAACACAAAATAAACTGTTGAAAAATGAACATAACAAAAGCAACAATATATATATATATACAAAGAGAGAGAGAGGGAGAGCAAGAAAGAGAGAGAATGCAGATGAGCTCTTGCAGTCAGCCCAATGGTTGCAGTATAAATGCCGCAAAACAGGGTTTAACATAAGGTTCATTGTTATAGTTACACTTGCTGTTTAGATCCGGTCTGGTAGTCCGGTCTGGTAGCTTGTAGCGGAGGCTGTTGGTGGATCCGCTGTGCCAGAAAGGTCATGAAGCTTTACTCAGCATGGAGGCAGCAGCAGGAGTATTAAAATATAATATAACTAGACAATGCATTTCCTGAGGAAAATGCGAGTGGGAATGCTGAATAGCTTAATTGGTGAGCCCCTTGCCAAAGACATTCACCATAACCACTACACTATCTTTAGGACACACAGCTTCTTTCTCTATCTGCAAAGTATAGAGTATGCTGACTTCCTGGTCGCCCCTCCCCCCTCAATAGGTTTCCCCTCCCCCCCAGGTCAGTGAGGAGGAATATTGCACTGAGGTCAGGAAAGTTATTTATGGAAAGAAATAACATTACAAACGCTTTTAATTCACAGATCTAATACATGATTTAAGCCTCCAAACAAAGCTTAATAAATCCTCAAACGTACATGCAATTGATACAACGACTACACCGTTTGAAATACACGGCCCTTGTAAACGCATCGATATGAAATTTATGTAGATAAACTTAAAAATGTGGCCATGTCTGCGATTTAGAAAAGAGCGTCTTTGTGAGTTCTGCAGCAACATTTTTTAGATAATTTCACATGAGAGTCTATGAGACATAATTTCTGGCTGTTGCTCCAATAATTAAAACTAAAATACGTATCGCAGAATTGGTCACATTGCCATAAACCAGACAAGCATAGCTACGTTTTGATATAAAAATTGTGTATGAAAAGTAGATCTTGTGGGCGTGAGACCAATTTGTTTCCCCTTTTTGTAAAGATATTTTTAATTACAAAGATCTCCAATGTTAAGGTCACATGACAGACTCTAAATCCCCTCCATAGGATTACATTATAACCTATTGCATTTTTGTGAAAAATTCGCAAAACGTAAATTGCGTTTTCACCAAAAAATTGTAAACGATAACGATCTGAAAAGTCATAGCCGGATAGCTAAATATTTTGTGACCGCTTTAAAGGTTTTTCAGTGTCTGTAAGTGAAAGTATGAAGTAGCTGAAACTTTTGGCATGGCATGTGAATTCAAAGGGGAAAAGGATGTTCTCATTGACTTCAATGTTTAAAAAAAGGGTCTAAAAGCTTAAAATTTATAAAAGTGTAAAAAGTAGAAAAAAACTTGAAGAAGTCCCATCATTAGCTGAACGAGACGAACATTTTTACAGTTGAATGGTCTCAATAGCTGAAAGTATGCCGAAGTTACGCAGAACCAAAAAACGTAAGGAATAATAAGATTACTAAATTTACGGATATCAATACTGGAAATGTTTATTAAAGCATTCACACTAATTAAGATTAATACATTTACGGGTATCCATACTAGGAATGCTTATTAAAGCATTCCCACTAAGTATCACACAGGCATGATTTACAAGCAGTAGTGGTAATAGTAATACATAGCATAAAAACACTTGGGGAATACTTTACAGCATCAGTAGTGGTCATAGTAGTCAATAGTGTACCAAAAAATTGGGACACAGGTGTCTTGACTGAGCTGTAATAGTAGTAGTAGACATTGACAATACAGTGTCAAATCACTCGGGCAAGAGGTGCCATGATGAACAGCAGTAGGAATAGGAGTATATAGAGTGTCAAATAACTGCTGACATAGGTGTCTTGACTGGGCAGCAGCAGCAGCAGAAGCAGCAGCAGTAGTATTAACAGTAGTAGTTGATACAGAGTCATATCACATGGGCAGGAGGTGCCATGATGAACAGCAGTAGGAATAGGAGTATATAGAGTGTCAAATAACTGCTGACATAGGTGTCTTGACTGGGCAGCAGCAGCAGAAGCAGCAGTAGTATTAACAGTAGTAGTTGATACAGAGTCATATCACATGGGCAGGAGGTGCCATCATGAACAGCAGTAGGAATAGGAGTATATAGAGTGTCAAATAACTGCTGACATAGGTGTCTTGACTGGGCAGCAGCAGCAGCAGAAGCAGCAGCAGTAGTATTAACAGTAGTAGTTGATACAGAGTCATATCACATGGGCAGGAGGTGCCATGATGAACAGCAGTAGGAATAAGAGTATATAGAGTGTCAAACAACTGCTGACATAGGTGTATTGACTGGGCGGCAGCAGCAGCTGAAGCAGCAGTAGTAGTATTAACAGTAGTAGTTGATACAGAGTCATATCACATGGGCAGGAGGTGCCATCATGAACAGCAGTAGGAATAGGAGTATATAGAGTGTCAAATAACTGCTGACATAGGTGTCTTGACTGGGCAGCAGCAGCAGCAGAAGCAGCAGCAGTAGTATTAACAGTAGTAGTTGATACAGAGTCATATCACATGGGCAGGAGGTGCCATGATGAACAGCAGTAGGAATAGGAGTATATAGAGTGTCAAATAACTGCTGACATAGGTGTCTTGACTGGGCAGCAGCAGCAGAAGCAGCAGTAGTATTAACAGTAGTAGTTGATACAGAGTCATATCACATGGGCAGGAGGTGCCATGATGAACAGCAGTAGGAATAGGAGTATATAGAGTGTCAAATAACTGCTGACATAGGTGTCTTGACTGGGCAGCAGCAGCAGCAGAAGCAGCAGCAGTAGTATTAACAGTAGTAGTTGATACAGAGTCATATCACATGGGCAGGAGGTGCCATGATGAACAGCAGTAGGAATAGGAGTATATAGAGTGTCAAATAACTGCTGACATAGGTGTCTTGACTGGGCAGCAGCAGCAGAAGCAGCAGTAGTATTAACAGTAGTAGTTGATACAGAGTCATATCACATGGGCAGGAGGTGCCATGATGAACAGCAGTAGGAATAGGAGTATATAGAGTGTCAAATAACTGCTGACATAGGTGTCTTGACTGGGCAGCAGCAGCAGCAGAAGCAGCAGCAGTAGTATTAACAGTAGTAGTTGATACAGAGTCATATCACATGGGCAGGAGGTGCCATGATGAACAGCAGTAGGAATAGGAGTATATAGAGTGTCAAATAACTGCTGACATAGGTGTCTTGACTGGGCAGCAGCAGCAGAAGCAGCAGTAGTATTAACAGTAGTAGTTGATACAGAGTCATATCACATGGGCAGGAGGTGCCATCATGAACAGCAGTAGGAATAGGAGTATATAGAGTGTCAAATAACTGCTGACATAGGTGTCTTGACTGGGCAGCAGCAGCAGCAGAAGCAGCAGCAGTAGTATTAACAGTAGTAGTTGATACAGAGTCATATCACATGGGCAGGAGGTGCCATGATGAACAGCAGTAGGAATAAGAGTATATAGAGTGTCAAACAACTGCTGACATAGGTGTATTGACTGGGCGGCAGCAGCAGCTGAAGCAGCAGTAGTAGTATTAACAGTAGTAGTTGATACAGAGTCATATCACATGGGCAGGAGGTGCCATGATGAACAGCAGTAGGAATAGGAGTATATAGAGTGTCAAATAACTGCTGACATAGGTGTCTTGACTGGGCAGCAGCAGCAGAAGCAGCAGTAGTATTAACAGTAGTAGTTGATACAGAGTCATATCACATGGGCAGGAGGTGCCATCATGAACAGCAGTAGGAATAGGAGTATATAGAGTGTCAAATAACTGCTGACATAGGTGTCTTGACTGGGCAGCAGCAGCAGCAGAAGCAGCAGCAGTAGTATTAACAGTAGTAGTTGATACAGAGTCATATCACATGGGCAGGAGGTGCCATGATGAACAGCAGTAGGAATAAGAGTATATAGAGTGTTAAACAACTGCTGACATAGGTGTATTGACTGGGCGGCAGCAGCAGCTGAAGCAGCAGTAGTAGTATTAACAGTAGTAGTTGATACAGAGTCATATCACATGGGCAGGAGGTGCCATGATGTACAGCAGTCTTAATAAGAGTATATAGGGTGTGAAATAACTGCTGACATAGGTGTCTTGACTGGGCAGCAGAAGCAGCAGTAGCAGTATTAACAGTAGTAGTTGATACAGAGTCATATCACATGGGCAGGAGTTGCCATGATGTACAGCAGTCTTAATAAGAGTATATAGGGTGTGAAATAACTGCTGACATAATTGTCTTGACTGATCCAAAGGAGTCATGGGAGAAAATCATGTGGTCAGATGAGACTATAATATAATTTTTTGATCATAATTTCACTAACCGTGTTCGGAGGAAGAATAATGATGAGTACCATGCCAAGAACGCCATCCCTAATGTGAAGCATGGGGGTGGTAGCATCATGCTTTGGTGGTGTTTTTCTGCACATGGGACAGGGTGACTGCACTGTATTAAGGAGAGGATGACCGGGGCCATGTATTGCAAGATTTTGGGCAACAACCTCCTTCCCTGAGTTAGAGCTTTGAAGATGGGTCGAGGCTGGGTCTTCCAACATGAGAATGACCCAAAGCACACAGCCAGGATAACCAAGGATTGGCTCTGTAAGGAGCATATCAAGGTTCTGGCGTGGCCTAGCCAGTCTCCAGACCTAAACCCAATAGAGAATCTTTGGAGGGAGCTCAAACTCCGTGTTTCTCAGCGATAGCCCAGAAACATGACTGATGTAGAGAAGATCTGTGTGGAGGAGTGGGCCAAAATCCCTCCTCCAGTGTGTGCAAAGCTGGTGTAAAACTACAAGAAATGTTTGACCGCTGTAATTGCAAAGAAAGCCTACTGTACCAAATATTAACATTGATTTTCTCTGATGTTGAAATAGTTATATTCAGCACTGTAAATACATCAGGTCCGGGGCTTCATCAGGGAATGCATGGCAAGGGACCCTTCAGCGCCCTGAACCGACGACGGGTGCCAGAAAGTCACCGCCGATCCAGGACTCATTCATCTTTATGAATGTGAGTCTGTCCACGGAGTCTGTGGACAGACGGGTCCTCTTGTCCGTGACCACCCCACCTGCCGCGCTGAATGTCCGCTCAGATAGTACGCTGGAGGGGGGGCAAGACAATAACTCCAGCGCATACTGAGCGAGCTCGCGGCAGGTGTCCAATCTGGCAACCCAGTACTCCATGGGGTCGTCGGTGCTCATACTGTCAGAAGCACCGACGGACGCCATGTAGTCTGCCACCATGTGGGCCAGCCGCTGGTGGTGACTGCTGCTGCTGCTGCTGGTGGTGGTACTGGGTCGCTCGGTTTGGAAGAACATCCTCATCTCTTCCATTAGGTCCCCTGCTCGGCTGCAGCTGGGTGCAGCCACCTGCTGGGTGAGATGAGGGGGGACAACTGGAGGCCGGGGAGTTGCCTGCTCCAACCGTCTGACAATGGCTGCCTGCAGTTCCTCCATCCGGTGCTGCCTCCGGCTGGCTGGGATGAACTGCTCCAGTTTCCCCTTGCACCTGGGATCCAAAAGGGTGGCCATCCAGAAATCATCCCTCGTCTTGATGGTCTTAACCCGGGGGTCCCTCCTGAGGCATCTCAGCATGTGGGCAGCCATGGGGAAGAGCACAGCCCGCTGTGACTCCTCAATGCTGGCCAGGTGAATGAGGTGCGACTCTTCTTCCCTGAGGCGCTGCTGGTCAAACTCAGACATGCCCAACCCCCGGACTATCGGTGCCCCCAACACCGGCTCTCCCTCCTGACCAGGCCCTGACTCCGGGACGACACCAGCAACCACCTCCTCCTCCTCTTCATCATCATCCTCCTCCTCCTCCTCCTCGTCCTGGCCCTGGTCTCGGTGGAGCATTGCTGACTCCTCCTGCTCCACCAAGGCACTCTCCCCAGCCTCGAGCAGGCGATCTAGTGTCCTCTCCAGCATGAACAGTATTGGCAGCACGCTATTGAGGCCAATTTGCTCACTGCTGACCATCTTGGTCGCCTGCTCGAAGGAGGACAACACTTGGCAGACCTGGTTTATCTGCCCCCACTCCGCACAGGCGATGAAAGGGAGTTGTGGTGAAGCCCTCTGAGTGCCTAGTTCCATCAGGTACTCCCTCACCGCCCTTTGCTGCTCCCACAACCTCTTCAGCATGTGGAGGGTGGAGTTCCACCGCGTCACACTGTCCACAATCAGCCTGTGAAGGGGCAGATTGTACTTCCGCTGCAATTTGGACAGGGACGCGGTAGCGGTTGGGGAGCGCCTGAAGTGGCTGGCAATCCTACGCGCCTTTGCCACAATGTCACTCAACCCTGGATAAGTGCGCAGGAACTTCTGCACCACCAGGTTGAGGACATGTGCCAGACAGGGCACGTGCGTCAGACTGCCAGCATGGAGGGCGGCGAGTAGGTTGCTGCCGTTATCGCAGACAACCATACCTGGCTGGAGCCTTCGGGGTGTCAGCCACTTCTGGACCTGAGCTTGAAGTGCTTTCAGCACTTCTTCTGCAGTGTGTCTCCGGTCCCCTAAACTAACAAGCTGGAGCACGGCCTGACAGCGCACGTGCCCCACACTTGAGTAGCTACGGGGGCGCTTGCTGGGAGGCTCAGCAGCTGCGGAGACAGTGGCTTGAGGGAGACCAGCAGTTCTCCCCTGGACACCCCGGGGCGGCACCACAAGATCGGTTGCCGACGATCCCTCACCGACGCCTCGGAGGGAAACCCAATGGGCCGTGAAGCTGATGTAGCGTCCCTGCCCATGCCTGCTGGTCCAGCCATCCATTGTCAGATGAACCCTGTCGCTGACAGCGTGATCCAGCGACAGGGTTACATTCTGCACAATGTGCTGGTGTAGGGCAGGGACACCAGTCCTGGCAAAGAAATGGCGGCTGGGGACACGCCATTGGGGTTGGGCCTGCTCCAACATCTGCCTGAAGGGGTTGCTGTCAACTATGTTGAAGGGCAGCAGATGTTGGGCAATAACCCTTGCCAGGAGCCCATTGAGGGAACGCACACGTCGGTCTCCAGGGGGGAAGGGAGTGGTGCGGTCAAAGGCGTCTGAAATCGACGCCTGGCGCCGGACGGCAGTGCGGGACACAGACGTGGAGGGTGCTGTGGAAGTAGAGGTCTGGCTGCCGGTACCAGTACCTCTACTAGAGGGAGCGGGGGGGCATGACCTGCTGGAAACAGATGAAGATGTGGCAGGGGCTGCTGTACCCTGCTCACGTGTGGTGGTGGCGCTGCTACCACCACCACGCTTCATCTCTTCATACAACGCCCAGTGGTTTATCCTCAGGTGCTGGTTCAGGGCTGTGGTACCCACCCGAGCCAAACACTTCCCTCTCTTCACCCTCACTTTACAAATCCGGCAGATGGCCACGGTAGGGTTGTCTGCCACCAGGGTAAAGAAATTCCAGACAGGTGACTTCAGCACCGCCCTCCTGTCAGATGGGGTGACGCTTACTTGCACCTGCTGGGATTCGGTGCGCACAGGTGGAGCTGCCTGCTGCTGCTGCTGCTGCTGCTGCTCCTCCTCCTGACACCTCCTGCTGCCATCACCAGTGGAGACCCTGACGATGGTCTCCCTGGTGGTGACCTGGCGCACCGTTTCACCAGGGTGCCTACCTTCCCCGTCGTCACTGACGTAGTGAGCCGACGCGTCAGATGGCAACCATGATGGGTCACCCTCTTCGCCCCCAGAGATGTCAGACCAAGGGCTGAGATGTGTTGGTCTGAGGGAACCACGTGACATGGAGCCTCTAGCCTGGCTCCGCTGTCCCCTCACCCACGCCTGGGTCTGACTAGGTGCTGCTGTTTCCTGCACCAAAACAGCAGCACCAGTTTGAAGGGATGTCTCTGGGATACTGCCAGCAGGTATCCCATCCTCCTCATCCATCCCTTCAAAAAGGTCCTGACCATCAGGACAGAGCTGGAGGTCTGCCTGATGCATGGCCTCCCCCAAGAGATCCCTATCACTGTCGCTGTCGAACAGTAAGATGCTGGACTCTTGGGGGCTGGGGGGGGGTAGTACAGGCAACGGTGTAATGGTGGTACTACTGTGAGTCGGGACCGACGACTCAGTGGCACTGCTGTGCCCCATGTAGTCCACCACTACTTGAGCCTGAGATGGCAATATCGGGCGGCTGCCCGATGGGAAGAACTCCCGGATCAGGCGTACTCCCCTTGCACCCGATCCTCTACCACTAGTAGGGGCACGAGAGGTACCCCGTGCTGGCAGCGATCCAGCACTGGGAGTAACTCCCCTACCCCTGCTGCCACGGCCACGGATGCCGCTCATTATTGCTGATATGTGTGTGGGGGGGTTAAACTTTATTGGGGGGGAAAATGTGAACAAAATGTGTTTTTGTGTTTTTTTTACAAGACAGGCACGCAGACAAAGACGTACACAGACAGCTACTAAACTATAAGAAAAGTAGTACACCAGACAAGGACTACAAAATTAAAGAAAAAAAAAAAAAGCACTAAACAAACACTAACTTTTTTTTTTTTTTTTTTTTTTAAACACAAAACACAGACACTAAACACACACTAAGCTAAGCTAGATGAAATAAATGTACACTAACAGTGTGTACACTTACTACACAAAATTTAACTAAACTGAACACAAAACTTAGCTTTTATAAAAGCTCTTTAGGGAAAACTAAACAAAATTTGAACTGAGATGCCTATCAAATATCACTGAACAGCGAACCTGCAAGATCTAACAGTAACACAAGATGAACAAAACTTAGCTTTTAGAAAAGCTCTTTTATAAAGCTCAGATCAATATGTGTTCTGAAATCTCTTGCAAATATAACTGAACAGGGAGGATTGCAGGATCAAACAGTAACACAAATGAAAAAAACAGCACAAAACAGCACAAAACGTAGCTTTGAAAAAAGCTCTTGGGTCTATTGCTTTGAAAAAAGCAGTTGATATACTGGAAAAGATCCACTGGAATCACTAAATAGCAATGCTGGTGATGATCTAAATCAATCAAGAACAAAGACACAGGAAACCAGGAACACAGAAACAGCCTCCACACTCTATAGCCAGCTTCTGAATCTGCAATGAAATGGTGCTGGGAGTGAGCTTATATAATGTCCATGCAGGCAGGTTCCTATTGGTTGCTAACCTGTGACGAGTGTGGAAGGAGAACTCTGATTGGCTCTGATGCAAAAGGGCGGAGCAAATAATCGCGCAATATTCCTATTGCCGAATATTCGCATTGCGAATATTCGGCAATATAAAATGATCGCTTCAGCTACTCGGCCCAATGGCTCTAATCATACCAGCAATGCTTTCAGACGTCTATGGAGATCACTAGGATGTGATCTGTTTTAAAAATGAAACTGTAAAAATCGCTCTGATGCGGAAGATCGGGGCGAGGAAAATAATCGCGCGATATTGCGTTTGCCGAATAATCGCATTGCGATCTTTCTGGAAAATTCAATGAACGCTTCAGCTACTCGGCCCAGGGTCTCTAATGATACCAGCAATGCTTTTAGACGTCGATGGAGATATCTAGGATGTGATCTGATTCAAAAAAAAAATTGTAAAAAATCGAATATTCGGAATTGCGAATATTCACCGCGAATTTCGAAATATAGCGCGATTTCTCGAATATGCTATATTCGAGTCGAATATTCGCAATGCGAATATTCGTGAGCAACACTAGT